>NW_012135858.1:2294322-2296675 GCF_000956105.1 Propithecus coquereli
AAAGGCCTTTTAGATACTGTGGAAAATAAACATAAACAATACCATATATTTAAAATATCAGCTTTTGGACTTGACCATCTCTAACAACTTGAACTTATTCAACAAAAACCAATTTTGCTATATTGTATAGATTTGGTCTGAGGTTTTAAATACCTGTTATGCTGTAAGACAAACACTCTGTGTAGGGAAAATAAATATTTGCTAATCTAATTTAAAAAATAAGTTTTTCTATTATACACTGAGCATTTTAGTGCTCTTATGAAATAATTTATATTTTTCCCCTTAAATCCTAACATAGGAAATAAACGCTTATATTTGATTTTAGAGTAAAAAGACAAACATCAAATACACTGGCACATCAGCTAAAGAAATATAAAGCATATTCTCACCCAGATCTGTGCCTGCACAGAGAGGTTGGCCTGGTGAATTTCTTTCCGGTTTGATGTCTGTAGTCTCATGCTAGGTTCCCTACAATATAAATGAAGGGCTGTTTTGACTGCTCTTGTTTTTTCTGGATGCTTTTTTGTGTCATACAGGTGTTGTATAAAGAAAACGTTGGAAAAGGGATTCCGATCCCCATCACTCCAGAGATGGAGAGAGTCAAACACAATCAAGAAAACTTTAGTTCGGTATTTAAAAAAAAAAAATCCCTTTAACTGTTTTAAAAATGTTTTTAAAAGATTAATGGCCAGGTTTTTAAAAATCTAATCAACTTATCCCAATAAAAAAATTTGACTCGTGTTGTTCCCACCTTAATGCTGCCATTTCTTATGAATTGGTTTTCCCATTTTGGTTAAATATTAATATAATCATTTGACTTAATTTTAAAAAGTGTCCAATATTATATTCCAGCTTTTAAAAACGTAACATTCTCAGTGTCTAAGCATCTACATTATCCTGCTTTGGCAAATTTGATCTAAACCTAAAGCTTAAAAAAATTTATTGTGCAAAGATCCTATTGTTGGCCTCATTTCCTATTTTAACCTTCTCTGTCTCTACTGGAATTTGTATAGATATTTTGAAGTTTCTCTTTTTTTAGCATCTTGTCATTGCTCTCCACTTGCCTTAGACATAATTCTTCCCAGTATGTTCGCCCAAGCTAAAAATTAAATACTTTGACTTCTTTTGAAAGTGAGCAAAAGAAGATTTGTATGTATGCATCTTTATATATAAAATGTTTGTAAAACCCAAATATCCTTATGTGATTCATTAATAGCATTTTCAAAGCAAAAATAACTTCCTTCGTTTTGTTTCTATCTCGTCTGTTTCTATATTTTTCCCTCCTCGTAACAAGCTGGGGAAGACTAACGCTCCCTTCATTGCTCGGTGCTGCAGAGATGAGTACGAACAACAAAAATAACAAAACTTTCTTTTCATATTTCTTAGTTTTAGCTGCTCTTTCCTGCATTCCTTTGCTTTTGAAGATGTCTTTAGGCTCACACAGGTTGAGTCTAAAACCTCTGGCGTTTCACTTCTTCTAACTCATTCTCTTCCTCCCTCTCCTCCTACTCCCAACTGCGCCAAAGCAGAGGAAACCAGACTGATTGCTCTCTTTTTTTGTTCTGGATGCTTTCTTACCACATAGGTGCTATATAAAGAAAACCTGGGGACAGGAATTCCAATCCCCATCACTCCTGAGATGCAGAGAGTCAAACACAATCAAGAAAACCTTAGCTCGGTATTTTGGGGGGGAAAAAAATGATGCCTCCTGACCTTAGGCTTAAACTGATCCTTAACATTTATTTTTTTTTTACCCACTTCCCTTCCTTTGCTTCTAATGTATCTTAGCAAAAGAACATACTTTTAAATTTCTGTAATAGTTAATTTTGATTTCTACTTCATCTGATATTTATAAATATAAACATTTAAGAAAAATAATGAATCTTTAATTTGTGTACATAACAGCAAAACCATGTTCTAACAATCTCAAGTCCCTGTGTGATTGTGTAGGAGGCACCATGCTCACAGAAATGAAAAAATTCATGTGGATAACTCTGACAGCCCTTCCCCAGCAGCTGAGGTCCTTGCTGCCCTTGGGGACAGTGTCCCCATCCCAATAACGGCTTCTATTAAAGTGTTACACAGTATGTGGCATCTTGTCAGCTATAACTTCTGTCTCCTTGGACTACTGTTATTTTGTAACAAGGAAGTTGACCTCACCCTTAAAAACCTCCCTACAAATGAAATGTTCCTTATGGTTGTTTTCTGGATGCTCTCTCGTCACACAGGTGTTATACAAGGAAAACATGGGCAAAGGAACCCCTTTACCTGTCACTCCAGAGATGGAGAGAGTCAAACACAATCAAGAAAATATTAGCTCGGTACTTTGGCAAGAAAAGAAAAAAAAAACTAC
>NW_012135858.1:2296825-2297767 GCF_000956105.1 Propithecus coquereli
GAAACTTCTCACTATTAGTCCCTTTATAATAAATAATCAATTTAACAAAATCTTTTTTTTAAAATCTCACCCCCTGAATCCTTCTATTTTTCAGATCTCCTACTCACCATGTGATTCTAACGTTTTATACTTTCTGTAACAGTCCCTTGAAATTTTTAATTGGTTTCTTTCCTTCTCTTTTCACCTTAATGTTACTGCTGGGACTTTTGAAGTTAACTGATTTCCAAAAAAGAAAAACTGAACACCAAAGCTCTTATTTACTTGGAACACTTTGATCGTTCTGGTTTAGCTGTTCCAAGAAAAGATACTGGATTCCAAGCCACATGTAGAAACAGTGGCTCTTGCTTGGTAGCAGGGGTTACCTTAACACAGAGTGTAGTCAAGTAAACAGGAGCATGGAGAAAGAACATCGCTCAACATTGGGACGAAAGCAATCTTATTTTAATACTTGTAAATAAGCTATTTCATGAATAGAAATCGAAGACTTCTGATTTTTTTAAAATACGTGTATCAGATCATGAGTTTATATTTAATGTTATTTTCTCTCTTATTAATATCGTTGTTGCTAAAAAACTCTATAATACACAAATAGTCTGTGAAACTTGTGTGTAGGATCTTAGGTTCATTTATGCCTGAGATGGAGAATCAAATGTCATTAGAAAATTTTAGCTGGATTTTTTTGGAGGGTGGGGACGGGATTAATCCAAAATACTTTTAATTGTCAGTTTAAATATTTTCTAAACATTTGATTCTTTCACATAATTAGATCAGTAACTTTCTTTGGTCCCACTGTCTTTTTGTCTTTTTGTTCGTTTTTAATTATTATTCACTAACAATCCTTCAATTTTGTTAAATTTTCAATGTAAGTTAATATGTCTTTTGGAATGTTATATTCATTGCTTTCCTTGTGGGTTTATTTTTATTATTATTATTCCTTTTATT
>NW_012135858.1:2300357-2336074 GCF_000956105.1 Propithecus coquereli
GAGCCTAACCCCATGATAACAAGATTGCTTTAATTCATAATTTAAACTTCTAATATCAAAAAGTAACAGATTTTCCTATAAAACATCCTTTTGCTTATCTCTCCCCAAACTTACTCTCCGTCTACTACCCCCAAGGTCTCTTTGTTTTAGGTACCCTTGAAATTTGGGGTGGGGATGGGTGAGGAGGTACTTTTTCTTGAATATTGGAATAGTGATTTTGTTGTGTTTTCTTTCTTTCTTTTTTTTTTGGAGACAGAGTCTTGCTCTGTCGCCATGGCTAGAGTGCAGTGGTGTCATCATAGCTCACTGCAGCCTCAAACTCCTGGGCTCAAGCAATCCTCCTGCCTCAGCCTCCCAAGTAGCTGGAGCTACAGGCACATGCCACAACAACTGGCTAATTTTTTCTACTTTTAGTAGAGATGGGGGTCTAGCTCTTGCTGAGGCTGGTCTCAAACTACTGAGCTGGCCTCCCAGAGTGCTAGGATTACAGGCGTGAGCCACCGCACCCAGCCTATTGTGTTTTCGTGTCGATGACTTCAGGTTCTAATTTACCCTGTCAGATTTGGACAAAGAGACCTTGGGAAAAATAATCCCTGAACCTCTCCTTTAAGGATAATGATTTAAATTATGATCCAGTAGTGGTTTGGGCAATCGATTGTCAATGTACTTAAAAAAGAAAGTGTCACCATAACAGCTTTTTTTTTTTTTTTACCAATTTTTTTAATTATTGTTCTTTTGCTTTATCATGGTCTTTAACTGCTAACTATAGTAAACCATTTCCTGTAAGTTTGTGCTCTATGATATTACATATGTTTATAAATGACCGGGGATTGAGGTTCGTGTGGGGACTTCAGCTTTCAGTAGTGAACAACCTTGTTGCCCTCCACCTTTACACTGTCTGCAGTGCTTCTAGAATATTAGCATCACAATCTCCTGGAGGGGTTTTGCAGCCGGATTGCTGGGTCCTGCCCCCACAGTTTCTTATTCTGTAGGTCTGGTACAGGGACAGAAAATTTGCATTGCTAACAAGTTCTCAGGTGACCTTGCCGTCCCAGGAACCCCACTTTGAGAACCACTGCCTTAACAGACTTCTTCCTCCTGAATGCCCTTTCCTAAATCTCCTGTGTTTTCAAGAATGACACTGAGGGGAGACACGGAGGTTGAGGATTTATCAGATGTTTCCCGTTCCTGTTTCCATTGATTTACCATAATAGTGATATAAGTGCCAAAAACATTTTTCCTGACTGATAAAACTTGATGTTGTACTAAACTAACGCAAGAGGCAAAGCACAGAGGACAATAAGGAAAAAGGAGTCGGGAAACCCTCTGCCTTGTCTGAGTGCCTACAATTTTACTGATATGTCTATGAGAGTTTAAGTGCTACAAAAATGTCCTGTCACCAGCTGCTGTATTGGGAGCAGCCTCAGCCTTCTCAGTGTGATTCAAGCCCGTGCCTGTAACTTCTGTTCCATTATCTGTCAGGGGCTTGACATTCATAGACTAGTGGTAAAATGATGGTGGCCTCTCATCCTTTTGGGAACACCACAGTTCTCTCTTGCAGTCTGCAAGGGTTTCAGGGCAGGGGCCTAGCCTAGAAATGTGTGTCTTGCTCTAACTATGCTCAACTCCCTTTGGAAACATACTGCTTTCCATCTAACCTTATTGCCCAAATGGTTGGGTACCCTCAGCATCATCCAGAGTTTTCTGTTGTTCCGTTTCCTCTTTTCATAACTGTAATTCTTTTTTTTTTTCTTTTTGGCTTTTTGGACCCATTGGACTCGCATAGGTTTTGTACAAGGAAAATGTGGGGAAAGCCACCCCAACCCCTGTCACTCCAGAGATGCAGAGAGTCAAACGCAATCAAGAAAACATTAGCTCGGTATTGTCTTGAGAAACGAAAGTGCTTTTAATTTTGCAAAGTAACCCCTGCAGTTTGGCCTGCTCCTAACCCTATCCCGGGCTAAAAACAAACAAAATGCCAGTTACATTTGCATCTAAATATCGTACTACATGTACTTTTGCCATTAGCTATTTTTTAAGTTTTCTTCTTGAGAATTGATCTCACTAATAGTAACAGATTAAACATAGTGTTTTTGCCCAAAATTGCATTATATATAATAGTAAATATTGCTTCCTAGTGACTTTCGGGTACCACTTTGTATCTCACAGGTGTTATACAAAGAGAACCTGGGGAAAGCAACCCCCACACTCCTTACTCCCGAGATGGAAAGAGTCAAACGCAATCAAGAAAACTTTAGCTCGGTATTTCAGAGAGGAAAAATAAATCGTTAAAATTTTAACAAGACTGGCAAACATGGTTATACCACTAATTTATCTCACAGTGTTTCCAAAACTTTTGTGTCCCTTTTAAAATTCTTCCTTGTCCACTTAAAAACAACAACCCAACCCCACCAGCTCACACTGATTTTACTTCTTTCTCAATCTTTTGCTTCGTACTGTAACATTTTAATGGCTTTCTCTTCCTGAGGTGTTTCATATAGAGTGTGATATAATTGAGCCATAACACCAGCTAAATGATGATTTTTCTGAACTGGTTTTCTGCTCTCTGATACCCGGATGCTCTTTTGGCTCCTCTAGGTATTGTACAAAGAGAATATGAGAAAAGCAACTCCGACACCTGTTACTCCAGAGATGGAGAGAGCTAAGCGCAACCAGGAAAACATTAGCTCGGTATCTTCTAGGATTAAAAAGAAGTAGTGTAACAACTTGGAAAATAACATTTTAACATCATAAAAACATGCCTTTCTTATTCAACTGAAAAACACACTAAAATTTAGAAAGAGAAATGCAACATCTTGGAAAATAACATTTTAACACCATAAAAATATGCACTTTCTTATTCAACTGAAAATTTACACTAAAATTGACATAACTATGCTTTTAAATTCCAAATGATCATACTAAACATAACAAGTTAATTGCCCATGTTTTCTCTCCCCTTTTACTTTACTCGAGGTAGTTTTATATAACCAACTATAACAAATTTACTTCCTAACATCCTCAATCTTTTGCTCTTTAAGATATTTTATGAAATGGGTAATACTCTGAAATAGATGTCTTCTTTGGCTTTGATGTTCTGGGTTTTTAGTGTCTGGAGGACTTTGATTTCTATGTTAGCATACTGGTTTATGAAATCTGGACTTAACCTAAGAAAAATGATCACTTGTTTTAAAGGATGGTTCTTTCAAATTCCTTCAGTATCAGATTTGGTGCCAAATACCATCAAATATGCTGGTGCTGATGTTATAATTCCTAGCAGATCCAAGAGGCCATTTTCTTTCTTTTCCTTTCAAAATTATATGGTGCCCCTTATCCTTTGAAAGTGAAAGTTTTCAAATATCCTTTGAAAATGAAAGTTTCATTTTCAAAGTCAAAACGAGTCTTTTCTGCTTTGAGCCCTCCCCATCCTCAGGCCTGTCCACTGTTGGCCATCTGTCTCCCTGGGTCTTTTCTGCTGGCTCGAGCCTCCCTCTCCAGCTCCTTCCACCCCCACCTGTTGGAAAGGCTTTGAGGCTTCAGAATTAGGACAGCACCATAACCAGTATTCATTCGTGGTCTCTCCTCGATCAGGTTCTTTATTCTGATAGCTTCCGGAAACAAATACAAGGCAAAGCTGCCTATGTGTTGGATACCCCCGAGATGAGGCGGGTGAGGGAGACCCAACGGCACATCTCAACGGTGAGTCAGGGATTTTCTAGGATTGGTTGGCCAGCCCACTGGAACATGTACAAAGGGAAACGGTCACATCATCATATTTTCATAAAGTGAATTCATGACATTTCAGGTGAAATATCACGAAGACTTTGAGAAACAGAAGGGGTGCTTCACACCAGTGGTCACAGATCCCATCACTGAACGAGTAAAGAAGAACACGCAGGACTTCAGTGACATCAACTACCGAGGCATTCAAAGAAAAGTGGTAGAAATGGAACAAAAACGGAATGACCAGGATCAGGAAACTATCACAGGTAATTGAGCCTGGGTGGGTGGCTGGGTTGGGGGGAATCAACTTTGAGGAGAGTAGAACAAAAATGACATTATCTAAGTCAAGTCCAAGTATAAAGGACCTCAATCTGTTTTCATTAAATGTGCAGGAAAGCCCCTATTGTCTCACAGCTTGCAAAACTGACATCTTTTTCGCCTCATCTTTGTTCTCCTCTGAGCAGAAGACATGACCCCAAGCTGAATAAGAGTGATTCAATCCTCTGTGATTGCTTAAATTCATGCCTTGGTTTTCAATTTATTGGAAAAGTCCAAGAACACCTGATCATTGGTTTCCCTTTCAGGTTTACGTGTCTGGCGTACTAATCCTGGTTCAGTTTTTGACTACGATCCCGCAGAAGACAACATTCAATCCCGAAGCTTACACAAGATAAATGGTGCGTTATGCTGCAAAAGGCTTACTACACACACATCACCATTTAGTGGGCTAGAATCAATGACTTTTAGGCTCTGAATTTCTTTCCCTCCAGGATGTTCAATTTTCTGAGTTGCCCATTCAGCATAAAAAACAAAAACAAAAACAAAAAAAAACTCGACTAGTAGGCCAAACTCATTTTCTAGACAAGTTCAAGTTAGGAAAAGATTTCGTTTCATTGCCTCAGTGCATATCTCCTTCAGGCCCCGTTATTGTCATTTCTTTTTTTTTCCCCTAAAGAAAAAAAAGATAGTAAATCTTTCTATTGAAGCAATAATGAAAATAAAATACATAGTCAAAGAGAAGAAAATGAATTCGACTTTTAGGAACTTTCTGAGCTCTCTTGCATCAAGGATAATCATTCGTTCAATAAAACAGGCTGCACACCTTCTATTCATGTTAAAAAGTAGAATAATATGTAATGCCAGACCTCAAAGGATTTACACTCTAGTGTACAGATGAAGAGAGACAAGTAAATCCCATGCAATTTTAAAGGTCTGCCCACAGTATTGTGGGAATACGGAGAAAGACTATCTCAATTAATTTGGAAGTTAGGGAGGACTTTCTGGAAAAGTTGAAGATGGAGTTTGAATGTGAATATTACTGTCTATTCCTTTTGGTGAGCCAGGAAAATGGGCAGGGTGAAGGGAAGGAGTGGTAGTTACGGTCAGACGCTTGGATTTGAAACCTGGCCGTGCCACTTAACTGTTATTTATTTAGGCTCTCCTCTGTAATATCAGGAAGGCAGCCGTACAACAGAAGAGCTGTGAGGGTTTAATCCACAGAAAACTACTTAAAACTATGCTTGGTGAAAAATAACAATCACTGAGATTCCATTACTGTTAGCCATTACTACCACGGATATTTCATCTTTGCTACATCTCTCCCAATCACATCTCTCCCAGTCCAAGCTCAGCGCAAGGGCCGAGAGCATTCACGATCTGCCAGCGCTCTGAGCATCAGTGGGGGTGAAGAGAAGTCTGAGCATTCGGACCACCACCTCTCCACCTATAGCGACGGAGGCATCTTCTTCTCTGCAACCTCATCAGGTACAAGCAGATGGCACTGACTTTGGCAATCACAGCCAGCTAGCTCACTGACAGTGTAAGAGATGCTTTGAGTAAAAAATTTTTGATTCTTTCCTCTAATGAGAAAAGACTAGAATTGTGGAGGGTCACATGAAGTTAGATGCTTCATTTTCATTAATTTTATTAGATCCTCCCTTCTTGGAAATCATTCTTTCTAAGTTGGGGAAAAAGCCAACACTGCTCAGCCGCTAAACACAGCTAAAGGGTATCTAGCCACAATTTCTTCTTATAAACCATTTCCCCCTTCTTTTCAGCTTATAAACATGCAAAAACTACAGAACTCCCACAACAACGATCATCTTCAGTTGGTACACAACAGACAACGGTATCCTCTATCCCATCTCATCCATCTACTGCTGGAGTAAGTAAATAATAAAGAATTCACTCAAATCATTCTTACTTTTTGATATGTGCAAAAAAAAAATTATAGCCACTCTGGTAGCTATAATTTTTAACCAACCCTTCTATTTTATATAATGCTCTTTTACTATACATCTCATGTTAATGTTAATCACAAAACATGCATTACCAAATCCAAAATAATGAAAAATCATTATTCAATGATTAAAAAAACTAAAGCAAAACATCCGTTTTGGCTCATTGGTCTCACACGATCGTAAACTAAGCATGTGCCACTTGGAGTCAGCTACGCGCCCTGACGCGAGGCGCGCGGAGATGACGTCACGGGAAGCAGGTGGACGGTTATTTCGTGCCGTGCTTCGGGAGTCCTCCTTTCATCTTCGACTTGAGTCCCTATTGATAAGAAGAGCTACTGAGAAGGTCGTAATACCACAGTTCAGAAGAAAGAACCGCTAAGTAATAGAGAAAATGCCTCCTCTTGAAACGGATATAGTGGTGCAAACAGAAGAGGTAGAAAGGGTTGAGACTCGTATAATACAGAGTCTTAGAGACTTTCGCACAATGATAAAGAGGGTAATGTCAGAGCGCTTGGAAAGTATCAGGGAGTTGAGAGGGTTAACAGAAATGTGCAAGCTGGATTGGCCACAAAATCAAATTACGGAAGTAAATACAAAACAAGACAAAGTCTCACAGAACTTCTGCAGAGAAAAGGGGGAAAGAAATTAAGAAGAGAGGAGAAAAAGATCTAGAGGGTCGGTCCAGGAGATACAAACCACACACGGTAGGACTACCTGAAACAGAGGACAAAGCAAATGGAGCTCAAACAATAATTAAGGAACTAATTGAAGAAAATTTTCCAGAATTGAAGAATGAACTGGATCTACAAGTAGAAACGGCTCACAGGATACCTTTAAAATTTAATGAAAAGAAAGCAACACCTAGACATATCCTGGTGACATTTTTAAATTACAAGGATAAAGATAAAATTTTGCAAGTATCCAGACAGAGAAAGCAGGTTACCTATTTAGGGACAAAAGTCAGGCTGACCTCAGATTTTGCTCATGTAACTCTAAATGCCAGAAGACAATGGAACAATATCTACAGAGTTTTAAGGGAAAATAATTTTGAGCCAAGAATTACATACCCTGCCAAGTTATCATTTCTGTACGAAGGCAACTGGAATACATTCTCAGATATGCAGGGGTTAAGAAAGTACATCAACCAAGAACCTTCCTTGAAAATTTTGCTTTGTGATTTACTGCAGCCAAGAAAGAGCCAGAATTAAAATAACTCAAGTAGGGAGGCTGTTGTTTGAAAGAATTAATGGTAAACACTAAAACTAGTTAAGGAACATTAAGTTTAAATTGTTATAGAGTATTAAAACTAAATACAAAAATAGAAATGTAAGCTGGGTCTAAAATTTCAGTTTAGATAGATTTAAACTGTGAAAGGACATGCCAGATGTTCAATATATTGGTATATTGGACAAATACTGTTTTATTTTTAGCATGTAGTATTGTAGATAAAGACATGCATGCTCTTAAGCTAAATGTAAGTAAAATGAAAGGATTTTGTCACTCTAGACCAGACAGAATAAAAGCATTCTAAATGTAATCTGTCAAAATTGGAAAACAGTCAGTACAGGCTTTTCCCCCTTGTTTTTAATTATAAGGGGGAAAAAAGTGGCAAGTTTTCCATAATATTAATACTGGTTGGGGACAACGTAGATAAAACCTTGTAGTATGTACATGTTGCATGGGGAAAAACAATAGTTACTGCATCATATAGTAGTTCATGTGAGTAAATTTGACATTAAAATAAGTGTTAGGGACAAAAATAGAATATATACATTCCAATTTTTTGGATTACAGAGGAAATGGTAAGAAAGTAAGAAAATGTAGCAAAAGAAAAACAGTAAGGAAGCATTAAAATTAGCATATAAAATATTGAAAAATGTACAGATGAGTTATACTCACAAACTGGTTAAATATCCCTGTTAAAAAAATTGAAATTGGGTAAAAAATCAGTCTCTAACCTGGGATACCCACATTTGTATAAAACAAAGGATGAAAAGATTTAAAGATATAGAAACTATGGGTCATAGAAATGGAAATAGCAACATTTTTTATTGGACAGAATCCAAGCATATCACACAATGTTTTGTATAAAACATACAATACAGGATGTAACATTCAAGAGACTTTATGTGATAAATAACATGGCATTCATATGTAAAATAAATGTGCCATATCTTCATGTGGGTTGTAGTTTTATGTAAATCAATATACATGTATTTTAAAACATGTACATGTAAAATTAGTAAATTTTATGTACTTAAAATTCATTGAGTAATCCTTCGAATAAAGAGAATATATATAGCAAAAAAAAAAAAAAAGAATGTATATATGGGCCAGGTGCAGTGGCTCATGCCTGTAATTCCAGTACTTTGGAAGGCTGAGGTGGAGGATTGCTTGAGCCCAGCCTGGGCACCATAGCAAGACCCTGTCTGTACAAAAAATTTAAAAATTAGCTAGGCCTGGTGGCCCAGCTATCAAGAGGCTGAGGCAGGAAGATCACTTGAGCCCAAGAGTTCAAGGCTGCAGTGAGCTATGACTGTGCCACTGCACTCCAGCCTGGGCAACAGAGTGAGACCCTGTCTCTGAAGAAAAAAAAAGAATATGCACACACATACACATGCCATATCTTAGATCTCCCCTATTTATATTGAAAAAGGAAGCCAAATCATGTTCACAACTCACCTGGCTACTTTAAAATCCTTAGTTTAGGCTGGGGATGGTGGCTCACACCTGTAATCCTAGCACTTTGGGAGGCCGACGCAGGAGGATTGCATGAGGTCAAGAGTCCAAGGCTAACCTGAGCAAGAGTGATACCCTGTATCTACTAAAAATAGAAAACTAGCCAGGCATCATGGCATGCATCTGTAGTCCCAGCTAATCGGGAGGCTGAGGCAGGAGGACCACTTGAGCCCAAAGTGGCTGCACCATTTTACATTCCTACCAGCAGTTGATGACAGATCTAATTTCTCCACATCCTTTCTAACACCAGTTATTGTCTGTGTTTTTATTTACCACCATTCTGGCATGTGCAAAGTGGACCTCGTTGTGGTTTTGATTTGCATTTTCCTCATGACTAATGATGTTGAGCATCTTTTCATGGGCTTATTGGGTGGTTATTTGTATATCATCTTTGAAGAACTGTCTATTCATCCTTTGCCTTTTTTTTTTTTGGTGTTGAGTTGTAGGAGTTGTTTGTATATTCTAGATATTAATTCCTTATCATATATATGATATACAAATAGTTTCTCCTGGCCGGGCGCAGTGGCTCACGCCTGTAATCCTAGCCGAGGTGGCCGAGGCGCGCGGATCGTTTGAGCTCAGGACCAGCCTGAGCAAGAGCGAGATCTCGTCTCTACTGAAAAAAAAACAGAAAGAAATTAGCTGGACAACTAAAAATATATAGAAAAATTAGCCGGGCATGGTGGCGCATGCTTATAGTCCCGGCTACGTGGGAGGCTGAGGCAGAAGGAGTTTGAGGTTGTTGTGAGCTAGGCTGACACCACAGCACTCTAGCCGGGGCAACAGAGTGAGACTCTGTCTCAAAAAAAAAAAAAAAATAGTTTCTCCTATTTTGTGCATTCTTTTTACTTTCTTGGTGGTGGCTGCATATTCTCTTTCGTGCAACTTAGGTTTGTGGAGCAAGTCATGAGGGATCTTACAATTGTGTTTGGGTTAATCGTTGCAAATCCAATATATAATGTTTTTCCCTCTTTTCCATCCTCATGAATAGAAAATCTTCCGTGCCATGTACGACTATATGGCTGCAGATGCCGATGAGGTGTCCTTCAAAGATGGAGATGCTATCATAAACGTCCAGGCTATTGACGAAGGCTGGATGTACGGCACCGTGCAGAGGACTGGCAGGACCGGCATGCTCCCAGCCAACTATGTTGAAGCTATTTAGGCATTTCGGAGCATCACACCTGTGTGCAGGACCTACAGATCCTGCAGTTGATATTTCAGTTTAGACTCTCCACTCTTACACAAGTTCTCAAACTGCCTCTGGTTATTCGGTGTCACTATGATTTATGGTAGTACCATCCTTCTTCCTTTAGGTTTTAAAGTAAGTTTAATTTCGGAATAGACATTTTAAACGATTCTGCAATGTTATATTATTGCTTTATCAACCCAGAATCTTTCTCTGTCATAAAAATGTTTAACATTATTTCTCTACTGAAACAGAGATTCTGAACATACCAAACACATTAAAGGACAAATGGCAGAGATACTCACTTTTTCCTTGCTTACTGCTTGCTAATGCTTGTATTTCTAATCCAATTTTGAAATTATAAAGCTGATAGTCAATATAAACTGGCGATAAACTGGTAACTAATAAAATCTATAATTCTGCAACATACTCTGCTGATGGAATGAGCATTATTTTTTAATGGTTTTAAGATCTACCAATAAAAACATTCATTAAAGCAAATCCTTTACAAGCACTATAAAAAGTATCTAAATTTTTAAAAAGTGTCCTGTTAAAAATGCACAAGAGAAGACATTCTCAAAACTCTATCCATACTTGCATTCAGCAAGCCTCCCTTATAGCTTTAGGAACAGCAGTGGGATCAGGAGATCTTTTCCATCTGCATCTGGTGGGCTGGCAGTATGTGGCAAAGGCAAAGGGTGGAGACACACCAGTAATGGCTTAATGCTAGTTTACAGGATACTTTGCCAAAAGCAAAAGATCCGTCCCTGTAACTTTAGAGCTATAGCAATGCTACTGTCTCAAGCTTTTTAATGTGTCTCTGAGACTCACAGGGAGTGCTCTAGTGAAGAGAGTGCACACACTTGTGAATGATTAGGGGTACACCTGTCTGCCAGGCACTGTGCTAGATGCTGGGGTTCTAGTGATGAACAAGAGACAAGTTGGCGTCCTTAGGGAGTCTTGGAGTCCCAAGAAAATGCAGACCACGCTTCAGCATGCTGATGGTGGGAGAGACTGCCACTCACTCCAGCAGTGGGGGGAGGGGCGGAACCTGCAGCCTTAAGGCCACATGTGGCCCTCTAGGTCCTTAAGTGCGGCCTTTTGACTGAAACCAAATTTCATTTTTTTTAGACTAGTCAAGTGCAGTAGTGAGAAGGGGGGAAAGTAGTAGAACAAGGAGTTCAATCCGTAACTGACTGTGAACGATCAAGTGAGATAACTCACTACCTTCGGACAAGCCACTGAATCCAAATTTTACACAACAAATCCTTTTATTAAAAGAGGTGCAGCAGAGAAGGATGAAGCTTTTCTTGCCTACTTTGGTGCTTAAAAAAGAACCATCTTGAAATCAGAAGGTGGCAGGTTCCACATTTCTGTGTAGCTGATCGGATTCCCTCCCACCCCCACCCCCACCCCCAACTTTTGGAACACCTAAAACCATACGCTGTCTCAGCTACAATGGACGGGTTAGTTTTTAATTTCCTATTTACTTTCAGGGTCTGCCAAGCACACTTTGCAGTTGCTATTACAAACAAAACAAAAAGATAACAACTTTTTTCTCTTAACCCTAGATTTCTCTTTAAAGTTTGGAAAATTTTAAACATACATTTGGCACTCTGAATCCTTGCGTTCCATGTCCATGGATTTAACCAAGTGCGTATCAAAAACATTCAGAAAAAAAATGGATGGTTGTGTCTATATTGAATAGGCACCGACTTTTTCTTATTGTTATTCCCTAAACAATACAGTATAACAGCTACAATATTTACATAGCATTTACATTGTATTAGATATTGTAAGTAATCCAGAGATTATTTAAATTGTACAAGAGGATGTACACAGGTACTATACAAATACTATGACATTTTATTAGGGACTTGAGCATCTGTGAATTTTGGTATCCACGAGGTTGGTGGTGGGGCCCTGGAACCAATCTCTCATGAATACCAAGGGACGACTGCACATACAAGTCTAGAATCTTCCACTACCTCAAAAATTATCAACTCATGGTTAATCTTATTTCCTCTCCATCCCCCAAATACTCTCGTCTCATTAACTTAAAAGTGAAATCTATTAGTTGCATTTGTGTGCTTCTCAAAAGACTCTTAAAACGTTAATCACAACAAAATTAACACAACTTAAAAACTGGCAATCAAAATCTAGTGTTCGAATTTTCCTGTTCATCTAATTTTTCCAGCTATCTGCTTGTGTCTGCATTTTTGTCAGCCCAATGGTACTGGGAAAGTTCTTTGTAAATATCTCCACCACCACAGACTCACAGGACTGTAAGGCTGCAAGGAGCCTCAGTGACCAGATAGTCAATCCATCTCAAGAGGTTATAAAAGGGAGAAGTTACGTCTATAGGGTACACCTGAGCAAAATCTCACACTCAAACGTGTTATGAGTTGTATTGTGTTCTCACAAAAATCATGTTTAAGCCTTAACTCCCAGTGCCTCAGAATGTTGACCCGATTTGGAAATGGGGTTGTTACAGATGCTATCAGTTAAGATGAGGTCATTATGGTGAGCCCTCACCCAACAGACTTGGTGTCTTTAGAAAAAGAAGAAATTTGGACAAACAGGCAAACAGGAAGAAAATTAACGTGAAGATGAGGACAGATTGGGTCTTGCTTCTACATGCCAGAAATGTCAATATTACCAGCAAACTACCAGAAAGCTAGCTAGGGGAGATGCATGGAACAGATTCTTCCTCACAACCAGCCCTTAGAAGGAATCAACCCTGCTGATACCCTATCTCAAGACTTACGGCACCCAGAAATGAGACAGGACAGTTCTGTTGTTTAAATTACTTGGTTTGTGGTACTCTCTGATAGCAGTCCTAGTAAACTAATACAGTATCTTCCAACACTCAGTTTACCTCCTTTTAAAATTATAAAGCTTTTCCTTAGCTGTCACCAAGGTGCTTGCTCAGCCCTTCTGAGGCAGCTAAGCCATACTGAGGTGAGTAAGACCTTCACTTCATCTGGAGATCAGCCTACACCAAGGCCTCCATCTCCAAGCTAGCCTGCACCTCTTCGGCCCTCCTTCCGCAAGGTGATGTGACTGTTATGGAGGATAATGTCCCATTAAAGCAGGTGGTTTAAATGTTGACCCTTTTTGGCCTAGGTTGTTTGCGAAGGCCCCGGCCAATCACGTTGGGAGCCTTCTGTACAATGTAGGTGCTGGTGGACCTGTGCCAGCGTGAAACCAGCCTGAAAACCCCATCTCTACAAAAAATAGAAAAATTAGCTGGGCATGGTGGCGTGCACCTGTAGTCCCAGCTACCCAGGAGGCTGAGGCAGGATAGCTTGAGTCCAGGAGTTTGAGGTTGCTGTGAGCTATGACGCCATTGCACTCAAGCCTGGGCAACAGACAAACCCCATCTCTAAAGTCTGTGGAACCCATAAAACCATGAATAAATCAGAGAACCTCTACGGTTAAAAAGTGGGCCATAAAAGGGGCAAAAGAATATGAATAGTGTTTGTGGAGGGATACAATGTTCACTTCATGTTGGTATTTGAATTATGCTATTCATACTAATTTCAGGTCTCACTAAAATAACAAACGAAACCCTCCAAATGTAGCAAATAAAAACAAGCACCAGAAATTCATTTTTATAGTTTTATTTTTTCAGGTAAAAGTGCATTTCTTAAAAAGTGTTTCAATATCCAGTTTCATTTGGCAAGTGGTAACAGTCAACTCTCAATGGTTCATGAAAGGTTTTATTACGGATCATACATAGATTCTCCTGCCCTCGACATAGTCATAGTGAACCAGAAATACTACACGTAAGTGTAGGTCTGCTTCAAACATTATATAAAGCATTACACGATCAAATAAAACTGCACCATTATGTCACATCTACTAGTGCAGATAAGTGAGGAATGAACGGGTACTTCTTAAGTTTCAACTTAAATCATTTTTAAGACTTATCAAATATAAATATTTTGTGAATGTAAAACTAGGCTCTCTTAGGAAGAGTTAACCAAGTGACGGGTTCAAAAATATTATAGGGTTAATAAATGACTGATTTGGCTTCTATCAGTCTTTTTCTAAGTGCATATCAGTCAGGTCTATCCACAGGAGGTAGTGTGAAGATAGGCTGAAAACTGATAACTCATCAGCTCAGAAAGCAAACTCCCATACCCCAATTTATTTCACAGTTCTGATTTAACCTATTAGTTCCAGATGCTTTTCCCTCAGACCATCAAGGTTCCTTAATAACATGGCAAATAATGTAACTATAGTTTGAGAGTTTAGGTAGGAGAAAGAAGTGTACTTAGAAAGTACTAGCATCTCCTGTACATATGTATTTGAGCAATAGTAGAAGAAATAAATGAAATCAGGGGAACACATTTTCTCAAATAAAATCTAATAGGGATTAACAAATTAAGCAATCAAGATGCCATCCGCCAGCAAGAAGCAAAACACCAAACTGACTACATGCCAAGTATAAGCAAAATCATCCTCTGTAACAGGGATTGACAAACTTTGTAAATATTTTAGGTCTTGCAGGCCACACAGTCTCTTTCATACTACTGCACTCAGCCATTGTAGCAGGAAAGCAGCCAAAGATAATATGCAAATGAGCATGGCTGTGTTCATGGGTAGCACAAAAAACAGGTAGTCTGCGGACCCCTGCTCTGTAGAAAAACCTTACTAGTTAACACTGCTTCAGTTTCTATACTCAAAACTGATTCTGCTCTTAATGTCATTTCCTTTCAGAAAAGTCCTATTCTATAAAAATAAATTCTTTAGGCACTTGTTAACTATTCAATTAGTATCAAAATAGTTGTTATACTATATTCTATTTTCAGTTCCATGAGACTTTATTTTGACTTCCTAGTTATATGTCCTTCATCCATTTAAGAAACAAAATTGCCCTTTAATGGAAATTATTAACTGCTTTGGAAGAAGCAGAGTATTAAGTTAATAATGTATATTTTTAATAATCACCCAGGGTATCTGTGAACACCAATTATGGTACTGTGTTATGTATAGAAAAGCTCTCAGGGACCACTGGCTATCAGCTATTTTCAAAGTGTATAGGACTGCTTGTCCCTATACTAAATGGACCGTGCATTATTAAGATTTCAGATCAATATGCCTTTCCTCTTCATCTTATTACTTCTCAGTGTATCACTTCCTATCAGCATATAAACTTGCTGTCTAGTAAACTTAACTTTTATCCACTATTATAAATAGGCACACTGTGGCCAAAGTAACATTTCCTCTGAGTACAAAAGTGACATAGATTTTTTTTCTTACTTATGACCATCAACAACTGAAAATATGCCTTCAATTTCACAGTCTCAGGTAAGGGGTGGGGTTATCTTTTATTCTAATGGTATTTTCCAGGGGAGTAAGCATTTACAGCTGACTATATGTCATGTTTGGTTTTTTAATTATTCTTTGGAGAGAAAAAGGTTTAGTATAGAGGAAAAAAATGGTGAAGACACTGGAAACTTTAACATTCTACTTCAAGAACTGAGTAAATTCTCCTAATTCTGTTAGTCTACTATATTAAATATCTACAGATCTTCAATCCTGAATGACTCAGATTTTAATGGCTACTTTTAAAAAGCAATATATAAAGCCTGGCACATAACAGACATATTAACTGGACCATCAGAAATCACAAAACCCAATTTGTTTTATAGATCAAGCTATCAATAAATTTTGATAAGCCAATTTTTAAAACCCATTACTTAACTTTTAGCTAATTTTCTTTAGTGCTTTGAATGAAGGCAGTTCTTACAAAATATTTAAATATGCGAGGAAATTGAACATCTTGAGAATTCCAAGAAAATCTCACTTTTAGAGAATCATTCAACTCTATCTTTCAAACTCCACTTTGCAATGAAACAGGAATTTTCAACCATCTAACTTCACAGTAAACTAAGTCACCAGAGGTCTTCAGTAAAATGACAAGGCATGTCTGTCTAATACGACTTCTTCGTTATGGCACTACTAATTTAACTGCCAAATTAATCTTGGAGTAGTGTTATGTTTTCAATGTTTATTAATAAAATAATGGAAGATCCATAATAGAAGGCAAGATTTAGAGACTGAATGTATTTCTAAATATTTGAAAATCTACTTTCATATTAACAAAAATTGAGAACATAATCCACAAATATTCACGAGAAAGCACTTTAATCTGCTTTAGTAATAAGGTTCCTTATTACATGAAATCCTTAACTGTCTATTTAAAAAAATACATCTTCCATACTTTAAAATTTTTGAACTTTAGTTTGAAGACTTCAAGATCAGTCTGTATCCCCAATTCATAAGCTTGAAAAAGTTATAAAAGTCTAGCTTTTATCATTTGTGGCAATAATTCTAAGTATTTAAATCTGCCTGGGTTATCAAAACCTAATTCACAGCCTAAAGCCTCTTAGGACTATCTACTTACTACAAGTGTAGTCCACAGACATTATAGCAGAATGAGATGAAAGGCCTTTCTTACTGAATTAAAGTTAGAGGGAATGGCTTTAAGGGAAAATACTAGCTCATTTATACTTTCTCTAAAATTTAGACTAAGACAGCTTTTTAAATAACACTTATTTTTAATTATTTTCATTCTTGTACCTTAAGAAAAAAACAACTCACCTATATATTTATGTTCCCTCAATTTTGTTTCTTGCCCTGCCACTTATTGACATTTTTATGATGCTTAAACATGTAATAGAATCCCTGACTACCTTCAACCTGTATAGAAAAAAAGAATCCATGAGCAATGTCAGAATTGATCAAAATGTTCAGATTTAAATCCTATTTTTTGACTGTGTTATGCAATAACGTTATTTACCCTGACTCATCCTATACTATTTGGAATTAGAGAAAGGCTCTATACCATTCAACAATGGCTTTCAAACGTGTTCAAATGGCAGAGCATCTTTAATAATAATCTCGCTGGGCTGGGCGTGGTGCCTCACGCCTGTAATCCTAGCACTCTGGGAGGCTGAGGTGGAAGGATTGCTTGAGCTCAGGAGTTCGAGACCAGCCTTAGTGAGACCCCGTCTCTACTATAAACAGAAAGAAATTAGCCAAACAACTAAAAATAGAAAAAATTAGCCAGGCACGGTGGCGCATGCCTGCAGTCCCAGCTACTCGGGAGGGTGAGGCAGGAGGATCACTTGAGCCCGGGAGTTTGAGGTTGCTGTGAGCTAGGCTGATGCCATGGCACTCTAGCCCAGGCAAGGCAGTGAGACTCTGTCTCCAAAAAAAAAAAAAAACAACTCACTGAAATAATACTGAAAATTTAAATCCACTATGAAACTTAAAATAGATTTCACAGATATGAAAAATTATACTACACTTCTACATGCCCCTAGATTTTTAAAAGATGCATAAAATAATTAACATGTTAAGTGTTCTTAGTTATATTTGCCATGTGTTTTATTAACCATTAGAAAAAATTTGAAAAATCAGGCTCCATTTTAATACTGAAACAACACAGTGGAACTGATCAAGGAATATTAATGTTTTGCTATTCAGGGGGAAAGCTGCAGAAAATTTTAAGGCAAGAATATTGAAAATAAAGTACTTTAAATATACGCTTATAACCACAGCAATAATGAAGATTTAGCAAGCTGGTCTATGTCGTCAAATAATGTATTTAAATACAATCTTGCTGAAATACAATGTTTTTTTTAAATTAATGCGTGTGCTTATACCAAATTCAGTGATTTGAGTAAACAGTAATCATTTTGGTCACATTTTCTGCTGTACTGTTCAGCTTTACAAGAACATCCTTCAACCTGTAAATAAGTTTAGTTCACAAAAATGTTAAGGCATGTAGTCATGAAACAAGCTATAATTTTAACTCTAAACTCTGTAAAAGTACCCCGTCCCCTGCCCTCAAACACACATACCCCTTTTCTTGTTCACACCTGTTCCCTAAAAACTCATGTGCCTTTGTACTATGAAATATAATTTGGGAAATAAATGACAAACAATGTAAACCACAATTATAATTGTTTTTAAAAAATCAGTATTTTTCATTAGTTATTTCTTCAAGCTATAATCCTTAGTTCAATGATCCCATAATTTCTTTAGAAAGCCATCTTGGTATATGAATATCATACTTAAAACGACTCAAAAATATTTGTAATGGTGATGGACGTACGATTACGAAAATGATGCTAACACTCCTGCTGAATATAGGAGAGGTAACTAGGCACCAAGATGAAACTTTCTATGACTTGCTATAGAAATGTGTGCCTTTCTAAGTAGGAATTAGGTTCTGAATAAAGTGAAAACTGAGATCATTCACTCATTCTATTCACAGAACAAGTGAAATATATTCTCAGTTAAAAAGATGAAACAAATATGGGAAGTCAGGCACTAATATTAGCTGGTAAAATTTACAAATATTTTAATTACATATACCCTAATTTTTAAAAACAAAACATACATATATAAAAAAAGAACAGTTTCAAATTTCTTCCAAGGTTGCTTTTAAGTATAGGTGAAAAAAAGCAGGTAAATTCTAGATTTCTTATTGTCCAATTTGCAATGAAAATATTCAAACTAACATTCCACTAAGAAGAAATGTAACGAGGCATACTTTCTAGTGGCTGATACCCTCTTCCAAACCAAAAGAAAAAAGGTAAGGGTATGAATAGCAAGGTTGTTGTGTAACTTTTTCTCACTTGTGTAACTTTAGTCATTCTGGATACTTTTAGAAAATTAACTCATGTTTTAACTGACTATTAACTAAGTATAAAACTATTTGTTGTTTTATTTGTAGATACAGAAATCTACAAATATCTGCAGCAAGCCCATGAAGCACTTGTACTGTCCATATTGATACCTCAGTATTTAATATATACAAAATGTTTCTATCAAACAAAACTATTCACAAGAAGCTGAAGAAAAATCCATGCGATTAACAAAGACTGAATTTTATAAATTAAAAACATGGTCATCTATACATAATGTACAGTCATGCATTTATAACGAAAACTGTGTGTCTCTAAGAATAAATTTTCACAGGCAAATGCTGTTGCACAAATATTTGCTAATGCAAACGAATGGAATCTTAGTAAATTCTGCACTAACATTTTAACCCCCAGAAGTTGAAACTTTAGGCATTTTTCTCAAAAGCTGTCCAAAAAGTTGACATCTCTGGGGAAAGTTCCAATTCTTTTGCGTCTTGTTCAGGGTGTCTTACCAAGAATAAATTTCCTAAACCTCAGGCACAACAAAAATGAATTTAAAAAAAAAAAAATCAAATATAAACACCTTTATCAGTTCAGCAAAAATTCAAATAAAAATTTTCAACTTTAAAGTATTTTATATTACATGTTTCACCAGAATATGCATGAGTTTAAGAAAGTGTGAAATAAAACGTATGCTTCTGTTTCTAGTTTTTGCTTTCACATCTCTGTAAGATAATTAAATTTCTTGAAAAACTACGCATAGCAGCCAAGAAAATACATTATATAGGGGGTGGGGGAAGATCTTACATAATGAACTTACAAAATTGAACTTACATAATAAGTCATTGTCCTTCAGAGTTTGAAATGCTATCAACTTTGCAAACAGTCTCTTTGAAATTGTGCTACATTTCAGAACTTGTTTTATCAATCAAGAAAATCCAGTGATGTTTAAAAAAAACTTCAATTTCCTCTTAAAATACTAAATAGAATTTTCATGGGCTGGTGACCTCCAACGTGACTGTAGATTTTTTATTATAGAGTTTGCCATACTACCCAGTTTCTCATGCATTTCAAATAGCTGGCTTCCTGAATAATTATGGAGATCTTCTGAATCCAGCTGAAGAGCGAGAGCACTGATCTGTGCCACAAGATTTTTAGATAATGGAGTTTCTAAATTAACAGGATCAATCAAATCTAAAAGAGAAAAAAAACCAATTAAATCTATACTAGAAAAAAATTCAATTGTTTACATCATCTTTTAAGTTAACAAAAAGTTTAAGTCCCTAGGTTTCAAACTGAGAGAGCCAGCTAAGGCTCTCCTGTTCTTCAAGGGAACAAGGCAATAGAAAAATCTACCATAGCTTATTATTCTGTGCTATTAAAGAAATATCCTTATTTCAAAACTTTATGGACTAGAAGCTAACAAGAAGAGAAAAACAATTAGACACACTTGAAGTTAAATCAGTTATTTTTCATACACTTGGCATCAAGCACAAAAAAGCCCTATCCTATTAACAAGGCATGATCAAATGAAACTAAAAGCATAACAAAACATGTAAGAAAGTCAGCTATCCCCCTTTGCTAAAATATACCTGAGGCAAGTCTTTCTTCATCAGGAGACAGAGATTTATTTTCGATTCCATTTACTGTTTTTTCAGAAATATCAAAAACTGGAATTTCTTCTAGTCCACGAGACTTCACCTTGATTATACAGAGTAGTAAAAATGAATGAATGAATAAATAAATAAATAAATGCTGAAAACCAACAAATCGAAATTTACTTAATGGGAGTAACAGTATAGAAACTGGAAAAGAACATGTGTGGAACACATGTTCCACCACTTAACTTACCTAATATTGCTAAGAAACTATGTTCTATTAACTACACAAAAAACAGCATTATGAAGCACTTCCTCAAAGAAAGGGTTAGAAATTTACAGTATGCCATAATGGCTTTCTCACGAAAAACAGCCATGGTAACTGAGAAAATTACATTATATACTTCCCAGGTTCAAGAATGTGGAGGAAAAAAATTGCAGCAGAAAACGTAAATAATATATGAATCTTTTAAAAAGAATATAATTTTCACAGAAATTCCTAAAGCCTATGGACCAGTGATTGAGAAAACACTACATTCAGAAAGTTAGTTGCCATATGACTTAGCAATTTTACTTCTAGGTATATACCCAAGAGAAATGAAAACATATGTCCACAAAACTTGTATACAAATGTTTGTAACAGCATTATTCTTAATGGCAAACGGTGGAAACAAGCCAAATGTTCATCAGCTAATAAAGGCATAAATAAAATGCAGTATATCCATACAATGGAATATATTCATTCTTAAAAAGGAAGGAAATTCTGACATGCTACAACATGGATAAACATTGAAAACACTATGCTAAGTGAAAGAAGCCAGTCACAAAAGATCACAGGTTGTATGGCCCCACTTTTTATAAAATGTCCACAACAGGCAAATCCAAACAGAAAGTACATTAGTGATTTCCTATGGCTGAGGGGGTGAGATGAGGAGTGAGAGCTAATGGGGTCAGAGTTTCTTCTTTGTGTGACAAAAATAATGTTCCAAAACTAGATCATGGGGAGGATTGTGTAATTGTGTGAATATACTAAAGACCATTTAAAATTGTATACTTATAGGTAGGTGAATTTTATAATATGTGAATTATATCTTAATAAAGCTATTAAACACACACACACAATTTTCCCAGGGCTCATGGAAACTGAATGAGAAAATAATTCAGAAACTAAACTCTTGATCTACAAGACTGAAAATTACTAGTATAGTTTTTGGTTTATGAGCAACTGGTTAACAGATGTTTTTTGAAGACCACAAAAAAACTAATACAAAATCAAGGACTTTCAAGAATACAGATGTCTTCAGTAGCTGGCAAAATCCAGCTTAACAAAATTCTATTATAGAACACTGTTTTCCACCCTTAACATACTCTATTTTTCATTAGTTCATGACTTCCAATACAGGTTGAATATACCTAATCCAAAAATTCAAAATCCAAAATTCAAAACTTTAACACTTTTGACATAATTCCCAAAGGAAATGCTCACTGGAATACTTTGGATTTCTGGATTAGGGAGGCTCAACCCATTAAGTAACTGTATGATGCAAATATTGCAAAGTTTGAAAAAATCTGGAATCCAAAAACATTTCTGGTCCTAAGCATTTTGGATAAGGGACATTCAGCTTGCAGTGTCAATGAATAAAGGATTTCTGAATGGGTTTTAGGAGAGCCTGTGAATCCTGAAATTATATACAGCATCTGCTGTACACATTTTTATAGGGGGGAAGAATCTTAGCTTTTATCCCAATCTCGAAAAATGTCATGACCAAAAATGTTTATATACAAAATGTTGACAGGAAGAACAAGTAAGAAAAAGAAGTCACAAATGTGCTAGACACCAAAATCAAAATACTGTGACCCACAAATTTGTAAGCTTTTTGTACAAGTTTGGATTTGAACATATAGGTTTTAGCAATGGTAGCCATGGACTCAATTTTATCAACTGGAAATGAATGAGGAAAGGGGATAGAACAGAATTCAAAGAAGATAATTTAAAAACAAACGTGAGGTGCATTACATAAAAACAGTACAAAACTAAACGAGCAATTTCTCTGGACCATTACAAAATGATCTTTTAAGTTACTCTTGACTGGGGGGAAGGTCTCATATAATGGGCTTTTAAGCAAGAACAGTTTAACAAACTTTTGTGTAGTGCTATATTATTTATGAATACATATTTCAAACTAACATCTAAGTTTTTACCTGCTGCTCATGATATATTCTGAGAGCTTTTTTTACATTGGACACCTTTGGAGAACGAATAGGAAGGGTTTTTATTTCAGATGCTGTAAGAGTACTCAAATCACCAATTGTTTTTATATTCTTGGCTCTAATGAGCTGTCCTAGGCCTCTTGCCCTGAACAAAAAATAAGAGAAAAGGGAAAAAATAATTATACAGTTTTATTTACATGCCATTTCCAAGAGCTTATCTAGCTGGATTTCCCCACTTAAGCTAAATCATAACTGAGTTTATTTATATAGGCCTATCTAGCCTCACAGCAAGGACAGGTATACATACATTTAATCTAAAATAAAATCTGGTTCTAATGTGTATGCCTGGTGTAAACAATAGCACTGGAAACAGACTAAGGCTATATAGCATACCTCATGCTTTACACACATTATTCTCTTTAATACAAATGATTCTCAGATTTCCTTAAGTAAACATAACAACTTTCTAATTGGTGGGTAATAAACATGGACAGGTAGGACAGGAAGACAAAACCTGTTATCCTACCAAGCTCACAGCTCAGGTTCCTCACTAGTTTTTTACCTCTCCTAACCTAATCTATACTCCCTTTAATTTCCCTCTCCCCAATTCTTTAATCAGTAATGGACTCAGGGCTGGGCATAGTGGCTCATGCCTATAATCCTAGCACTTTGGGAGGCTGAAGCGGGAGAATCCCTTGAGGCCAGGAGTTAGAGACCTGCCTGGGCAACACAGTGAGACCCTGTGTCTTTGGGGAAAAAAAAAAAAAAAAAGCAAGCCTACAGTGAGCTATGAGCTATGATTGTGCCACTGTACTCTAGCCTAGGTGACAAAGAGGACCTTGTCTTCCCCCTACCCCCAAAAAAGAAATGGATTTGGTATGTCTGACACATCATAGGGCAGCATGATAATTCAATTAAATAGAAATTATCAAGGCATCACAAACCACCTGAAACAATTTATTTAATCGATACAGTAACCTAGAACAGTCTAGGCACAAGCATTTAAGTTTCCAAGACTCAAATCAAGGAAACAAACCTTTCCTTCAAAACAAAACAAAAAAGAGCTCATGAAGAAGTTTTATGTATGTGAACCTCATTCTTCCAACACATGATCGCACTAGCTGTGTGACTGTGGTGCTAATCTTCACATAAAGTGGAAATGATATTCATATTCCTCACATGGTTTATATTAGGACTAAACGAGATAATAAATGATTAGGGTTCAGCGCAGCACCTGAAATATTAAGCACACATTTCTCTTATTATATCAGGGCAATACGGGAACACTTATCCTATCTGGCCCACCTTCCCAGCTACATTCTTATTTACCTCTTAAAAGAGAAAATGTATGCAGGTGGAGGGCATGTCAATCAATTCTAACTATGAGAACCCTGACCATTCAAATATTTCTCTTAAATAAGTGGCATCTGGGACTATAAGCCAGAAGCCTAAATAATCACTCACCACATGTTAGACGTAATCTGAGGTAAAATGATGTCAACTGGTGCCACACAGTTCACCAAAGCTGGGTAAACACTTTCTGTTGGGCATGGCATGGATTCTTTGACCATTTCTGTAATCTTGAATAAATTTCAAAAGCCATTAAATAGAGGTCACCTGACTGAACACGAAAATATAAAGTTACGTGAAAACTAAAGCACTTCTTACTAAACACTTCTTTGAGCTCTTAAATTTAGGGCTACGTGATCCTGGGGACAGAAATCCTTTGATTGAAGTGGTATTATGCTAGACAGAAGAAAGGAGAGAAAAAAAAAAAAAACTCAGAACCCTAGATAACTATAATTTTACAATTTTATTTTCACAACTTAAACTGCAATCATTTCTTTATAATTTCAGAAAACATTATAATCTACTACGTAATCAATTACTTGCTGGATCATCATTGCCTCTTACCACCTCTTCTCTTCATGTCTGTTTACCATGTTCTTACAAAAGAATACATCCCAACCAAAGAAGCTGTTTCTCAAATAGTTCAAGACAAATCATGCACATGCAATTCTGTGTCTATATACATATATGTACATGTTAAAGCCTAGAGCTTACCTTAGATTGTGCAGTAGGAGAAGTTTTAACACTTTTTACTATGGGGGAACTATTTGAAGAGTGGGACCTAACAACAGGGCACCGTCTATCAATGTCATCTGCCAATCCTGCTTGGTATATTGGATCTGCAAAGGAGACACGGCGAACCTGAAAACATAGGTCAGGTTTTTACTTAAGAAAATTAAAGTTTTATAAAATGAAACCATAAATTCTCATTATAGGGTTACTCAATAATAGAACATGGACTTAAAAGCTGAATTTATTTCATTAGAAGCCAACTGCACACAGTAGTTGTTTTCCTAGTGACTGTTTTCACAGATATTACTCAATACCAGTGCATCCTAATTATCCAGGTTTTAAACTGTCTTTGCATATAACACCAAAGACTATGTATGAAACAGGGACAGCAGTAGAAACTTAATGAAATTGCACATAGCAGTTAAAATTGTATAATCTGACTCTAATAACCTTATGGGCTTACTGAACAGACTGGAAAGAACAAGATGAAGAGGTTAAAAACAAGTAACTGGTCTCTGCTATGTCTTATTGATCTCTGTTCTAAATTCTTGGAGGTTACCATCAGAGTCACAGAAACTGGTTAGCAATTTTTGTCTTTCTTAGGGCCAGCTTTTAGTAATTTTGGTTTAAATTCCTACAGTGTCTTCACTCATTCAGCTATTTGATATAAATACACATAGAGCACTCTTATACCATTAATATGTTTTTTTTGTTTGTTTGGTTTTTTTTTTTTGAGACAGTCTCGCTTTTGTTGCCCGGGCTAGAGTGAGTGCCGTGGCGTCAGCCTAGCTCACAGCAACTTCAAACTCCTGGGCTCAAGCAAGCCTTCTGCCTCAGCCTCCCGAGTAGCTGGGACTACAGGCATGCGCCACCATGCCCGGCTAATTTTTTCTATATATTGCTAGTTGTCCGATTAATTTCTTTCTATTTTTAGTAGAGACGGGGTCTCGCTCTTGCTCAGGCTGGTTTCGAACTCCTGAGCTCAAACAATCCGCCCGCCTCGGCCTCCCAGAGTGCTAGGATTATAGGCGTGAGCCACCGCGCCTGGCCCATTAATATGTTCTTATACATCTTGTGATCTTGATTCCCAAGAGTGGGCAGATTCTATACATACCTGCTACAAAAAACTACAATATGCTGTTCTATTGCCTAAATAAATATTAAGTATGAACTACTATCAATCAAAAAGCAACTAGCTAGCTTCTAGTAATAATCTAAAGTAGTATACTGAAGAAAGAGACATCTTGGCTAGAAAAATTCCAGAGAAAAAAAAAAAAAAAAAGAGAGAGAGAGAGAGACGTCAATCCTAAGGCACTCTTACCTTCATAAACTTTTCAAGGACTTCTATGGCTTATTAAACTTAAAATACTTAAAAACAAAACAAAAAAGACTCTCAAAACTAAGAATAACCTATATACAAGAAAAAACAAAAGCTCAAGAGCTGTTAGGTCTTCCTAAATAGGTAATCCCTAAACTCTCAGCAGAACTTTCAATGTATCTTGGAAAGTTGAAAAGTCCTAAGAGTAACAGAAATATGAATTAAGGGAAGTTTCCAAAATGTGCTTGCTGAAGGCAAAAAGCAAGATGTCACGTTTGTATAATATATACATGCTTGTATATACAAACATGTATTCTACACTAAAGCACAGGTTCAATTTCAAAACTAAGAAATACCAGCACCACACCTTTTTAGAACATTTAGAGGATAAGCTAAGCTACGTAGCTCATGTAACTTTTCCTTTTTACATTTTTTTATGCATTCATCCAACAACTATATGCAAGGTACAGGGCCAAAAGGCAAAAACAGACAGATATATAGATAATCCACGTTTCCTAAACAAGGAGCTATAATTTAGCTTAGGAGATGGGATATAAATAATTAAAAAAAATCAAATCCACAAACTGATGAAGGTACAGCCTAACAAGATTTTTTTCCTTTTAATTAGACACAGTCTAAAAATAAGAGTTTATATAAACACCTAGGTAAAACAGCAGTGTCCCAACACACAGTAAGTGCTAAACTTGCTTTAGCAATGGTAATCAGTGTTGCCTGAATTCCCAAATCTGTTCCTCATGTGATAACAATGGTATGAGAAGCCGAAAAGATCTTAAGAGAGCCTTACCAATTTTGCCAAAGGTGAACAATAATGCATAGTTGCATAAAGATCTTTAGTTTAGTGCTGTGAGATGAAAGAATATCTAAAGAGCTTCAGTCTCCTTTTTTCAACACCTTTCTTTCTACCTGTTCTTTCTCCTAGCACCATGGCAGATTATCAAAATGAGTGAACACATAATTCTAATATTTTGTCATTCACCAGGTGCCACTGAATGGCCAAAATATTTCAATCAAATATCGGACCCCTAAATATCCAGCTTCATTCCTCCTACCTTGTTAACAGGTGACGAGATCTCATCTTCTTGGGGTCTTTTTAGTCCTCTCTTTAAAATGCTGGTGGATGGAGAAGCCAAAGGAGACCAGATACAGCGTGTCTGCATGCCACTAGGACTGTAATTTGCTGACACAAGGGAAGGATTGAGTTCCCTTAATTTTTGAGGAGATGCATTATTGTCTTCTATTATCAGTTCAGAGATACCTGTTTCAGATGTCAGAGATTGTGGTGGTTCCTCCACTTTCTTGGAAGTGTGAACTTCCTGTAAAATATCGTTTCCCACTACCATTTGATTATCATCTATTTCTTCAGGTACATTAAGTTCAGTATTTGTTTCAGTTTTATTACAGTCAACTTTTCCTTCTTCAGTGCTCACTTCAAGTGTGTCAGAAACAATGTTGTCAATTTCTGCATTGAGTCCTTTTGTTTCAGCATCTTCAGGTTTAGAGGTTTTGATGGACATGTCCTCATCTTCTGTTTTATTGACATGGTCAGTTTCAGCATTCACCTCATCGATCACTGTTTCTTCACACTTTTCCACTTCAGCATTCATTTCTTCAGATGAACCTGAATCAGACACATCACTTCCTCCATCTAGTCCCCCAACTGCTGTTTGTTCAGACATCTCAGTTTGAGCATTCACTGTTATAGGTGTGGTATTATCAGAAAGACTGATGCCTGAATTAAATTCCTCAGTTGCTGCTTCTTTGGCATACAGTTTTTTAGCTGTGTCTGCTTCAGATTCATCACCACTACTACTGTTTTCCTCTGTTGCTGCTTCTTCAGAAATATCAGTTTTGGTACTCTCTTGTTCAGAGAAGCTAGCTTCAGATTTATCATTTCTTACATCCAATTCCATGGTTTCTACTTTCTGTAGATTGGATTCTGCTACTTTGCATGCATTTTCTTCAACATTAACAACATAACCTCGACTTAGTTCCCCTTCCAGGGTAGCTTCTGGCTTTTCTTCTTTAGTTTCCAAAGAACATTCCTGGGAAATATCTTTGGAATCAGCTAAACACGGGCCAGCAGCTTTAAATTTTTTATTAGGTGGCTCTTGGCTTTGAAGAGACTTCACTTCACTAGAATCCATACCACAAGTTTCCTCTTTAAAATTTACTATTTCAGAAGGAAGAGTTTCTTGAATGGTATTTTCTTTCAACTCAGTTTCAGATACAATTAATAAATCATTGATAGTGTCATTATCCTCCTTGATACCCAAATGAAAATCCACACTGTGGTGCTCATCTAAAAATTTTACTTCAGAACACAGATTAGCTTTAGAAGTTTCTGATATAGTTACAGGTGTTTGTACATCTGTCTTTTTTGTTTCACTAATCTTTACATCGTAATTTTCTGTGTTCTTTAACCCAATGAATGACTTTTCCTGAAGCTGTGATTTTTCCCCACAGCAATCACAACTTTTAGATCTCCTCACCCTCCTACTTCTCTTATGGTGGCATTCAAGCGTTTCAAGAGTTTTTTCAGAAGGCAAAGAAATGTCTGATGTCTCTATTTTTGAGGATTCTCCTACACTATAATTATCAATAGAGTCTCGCTTATGTAATCTCTTACTGGCATTTCTAGTTCTTAGATTTGACTCTGGCACAGGTGGACTTGTAAAGAAATATTCTGCACATTTGCTAGTTTTACTTTCCCCCTCACATGTATTTGCTACATCATCAGAAATCTGCAACAAATCTGAAGATGCAGAATCCTCAAGTATTACAGTACTACTTTCATCTTTTTTTTCACAAACCTGAGACTTTATGTCTACGTCTACTTCTGAACTTGCTTTATGATCATGTGTCTGATTTTCAGCTTTTATACACTCCTGTTTTACCATTTTCTCTTCTTGATCTTCAATGTCAACACTGTCGTTGCTTTTGCTTTTCCATTTTCCAGATCTCTTCTTTCTAGAACCTTCTTCTTTTGCCTCAGAACTATCAGATTCTGAGTTTTCAATGCTAGAAAGCAAACCCTGAGATGCTCTTCTTGTTTGATACCGTGTTCGGCCCCTTACTGGTTTCTCAGAGGATTTATCTGCAACGTCCTGGGCACCATCTCCTTCAGACTTAATATTCTCAAGGTCGGGCTTTCTTTTATTTTGGTCAATTTCAGCATTAGCACTGGTTTCCCCAGAAGTCTTCTCATGTAAACTATTTCCTTTCTCAATTAAATTCTCCTGTACAATTTGTTCAGAAATCAGTTTTTGCTTAGGTAACAAATCATCTTTTATATGCAACGGATTCTTCTGAAGAGGTTTTTCTTCTTCCTTACGTCTTTCCCTTTTTTGATGATTATTTTCTTTATCTTGGCTATCAGTGGTAGATTCTGCTATTTCAGAACGTCGTCTTGAAGATCGTCTAAGGGTTTTTTGATTTGGAGTTATCTGAGCCTGACTATCGTCATTTACCGTTTGATCTGACGGTATTCCTGCTGGGGGTGTATTTTCTTTGGATTCCAAATTAATTTTTACATTTTTCTCTTCTATAGTATTAGTTTCTAGTAACACAGCATTTTCTATTGTTGGTTTAAACTTGGTATCTTCATACTCCACTGCAGATTCGGAAAGATGAACCTGATTATCTGATACACATTCTGTTTGATTAAGCAAACCAGGTGGGTTATTTTCTAAGGTTACCATGCCTTCAATAGATTCCTGAGTACTTTTCTCCTGTTCAGATTTCATTAAGGGCTTAGACCTTTTATTTCCTATTTGTTCAGCTTTACCCAATCTCCGGCCTGATCTCTTAGTTGCATTTGATGTTTTTTCAGAATCAGATTTTGAAAGAGTCACTTCTCGTTGCTTTGCTTTTGGTGGAATACCTGTTTTAATCATGTTTTCCTGGTTACTTTTCACTGTAACAGTTGATGACATGTCATTCAAGGGGGATGGGCTAAAAGGTCTATTTTCTGACCCATCAAACTTCTCCAAGGTAATAAAAGTTTGCCTCCGACTTGTAGGCTGTGGAGGAGTTCCAGAAATAGCGGCATTAGAAACTGAGCTACTGCTGACAACAACAGAACTTTCTGCACTAGATGCACATTCAGTTGAAGTTTTCTTTGATGGAATTAAAGCTTTTTTTCTGGCATCGGTATTACTGCTCAGTATTTTTGAACTGGTTTCATCAACAGAACCACACTCTTTATTTGAAAAGGAAGCCTTTTCAAGCTGTTCATCCATACCACAGTTTTCCGTGACATCTTGAGGAATGACACTGTCACTCTCCATTTGCTCCTCCTGCACAGAAATGTATATATATATATATATAGATTAACCAGCAAACAAGTTTGATTTTCTGGGAAAATTTTAGTGTAGAACTTTAGTAATTCAAAGACAATTACTAAATTTCAATACATTGCTAATATTCCAAACATAGCAGTAGGTGCCTATTAATTTGCATTCCTACTTGTAAATGTTCAGTAAAAGCCAAACACATTTATTTTAATTAAACACACACAGGCTATAATTCTGCTAGTATTTAAGTGGGACTTAAGAGGTTATACAGTAAATCTTAAAACTAATAAAATGAAAGCTTACAGACTACCTTTCAGCAGTTTAAGAGACTCCATAATGGAAGGATGATTCTAACAACCCCAAAATACAAAGTAGCAAATATACCTTAAACATCATTTTGGAATCTTCCTTTGGTTTTCTGGTTACAGCAGGAATTTCCCTGAAATAAATAGTGATATAAATTAGAATGTTGTTTTTGTAATTACTTAGAAATCAGGAAAACAGTTATAAAAAGTTTGATGGCTTCCATACTTACATAGACTCTTCCTGGCCATACTGAGAAAATAACGTATCTTGTGAAACATCCAGATTATTATACATGGCAGGAATATCACACCTGAAAAAAATTTTACATAAGTAACTCCAAAAATCTGATGACGTTCCTACAATTAGAAAGTAATCTTACAATTCTACAACCAAGCTGTCTTTTACAAAAAATATGAAATCAAGGCCTACATGCTTATTTTCCAGACTTTCCATGAAACAATCAATCTCCCAATCTATTTCAGTAAAGGAATTCAATTTGTAACATTTGGTACATTATCTTATACCTATAGTTAGGTAGCATTATACATTATAAAATTAATGTATACACAGCATGTTTTGGCATTAAAACTTAGTATACACAGTATCTTAGTTCTAAACACAAAGTTATAAAAGGCCTACAAACCGCTTTGTTTTGAGTACTTCTTTTTGATGTTCAGTTAGTATTCTTTCCTTTCCATCTTTTCCTTCTGGAGATATAAACACAAAGTCAGTAGACTTTTCCTCTTCCAAAAGTATTTCACTCTTTACTTTTAGAGATGAAGATTCAAGTTTCAGCTGCAGATTAAAAAAAGTAAATGTACATTTTAGTTTCCAAATTATTTTCTAATACTTCTATCAATCTGTTTTCTAATACAGATATAGTTTTTCAATAATGATTAGAAAAAGTCTGAAGTTCGAGCCCTTTGATTCAATGATATTCATGATCAATAATAAATTAGTATGATTCCCTTCACTTTCTTTCTGCTTCTAATAAATACTTCCTGGAGTAACTACATGTAACAGATGTTAAGGATTACACGAAAACTTATCTTTACTAAGAAGGAATCACCTAAGGCTTCAAGATTACCATGCTACCTTAGTAGACTTTCTAGACCAAATTCTATCATCCCCTTGCAATCTTGCCTTTTATAGCTTTTTCTTCCAATTAAAAGCTGCATGTCCTCAGGCTACTGTACACTTAATCAAAAAATTCTATTAAATATACTTTTGAAAACATACTTTGGCTGGTGGTTTCATCTTTTCTTTCTTGTCCTTTGTTTGTGCCAAAAAGGAATCTCTTTTTCCACTTGATTTTCTTTCCATGCCACTTATCTTCACATTTAGTTGTGAATTTTCTGTCTGTTTTATTAAAAATAAAACAATTTCATTAAGGTCAACTGTATTATTTTACTTCTCCTTTTCACATTTTGAAAATTCCAGTCTAATAAGTACTCATTTCAAATGTCAAATTTCTTATGATTATTCAACCCTATTAAAATCAAAGAAAGGAAAGCCACTAAGTCAATAACAGCAAATGGCTTTGTTGCCTCTAACTTTTATAGCAGTTGCTTTGCACCATTTAATTTTATGAATTCTGGGAAAATAAGAAATACCACATAATTACTACAATGTGAATCAAATTACTAGACTCAAATACTCCACCTATTACTGGCACTATTCTAAAAGAAAATTCAAAGCCATAACTTTACACATTAAACAACAAAGAGGGTTAATAAAGCATATGTAATACAGAATATTACTGCACCAAGCACATTTTCCTTCAACAGAATACATGGCTTTTATAGGTGAAATGCCACTGAATAAGTCTTAACAAGTTTAGATGGTTACCTGGTGAAAAATTTTTTATTTTAGCCAAAACCAAAAACAAAACAAAATAGAGTACTTAGTTGACTGTATTTTTTTCCTCTTACAGATTCTAAACAAAAAACTGCCATACATCATTTGCTCGAGTAGGAAAAATTTTTTAGGGATATTCCACCTCAGGGGAATATAGTGCCCATGTCTTTATCTGCCTATATCTTCAGGCAGAATTGAAGAACCTTGGTCCTAAGGTATGATGTGATAGCAAGGATGTGTTTTTCTGACAGAAGAAATGGGAGAATTGATAGGAAAAAGTGAGAGTAGCTCTTGCTTAGACATAGACTAGTAACAGTTATTTCTAGTTTTTTCCAAAGCAACACTTAACTACATTTATTTTAACAATTACGAACTTTCTAAAATAGTACATACAAGGTATCTGAGCTCAAAAAAGATCATTAGTGAACAAGAATTAGAGATTATTTACATGAGAATCACTAGTGAAAATTTTTGCCTGTAATTCATAAGCTATTTTAGGCAAGACAATTGACAATATGGAAAAATCCTACCTATGTTATAGAACTCTTTTCTGTTTAGGTTCTACTTGTTTATCACTTATAATAAACAAACTACTCAAATATCATTTAAAAGTTTAAAAAAAAAAAAACAGGAAAACAAACACTTACTGCATCTGAATACGGTCCACTGGATTCTTCCATCATTTCAACAGTTTCCAAACCAGGCAACAGAAGCAGAAATTTTTGTTTGGCTTGTCTTAGCACTGGTCTTTAAAAAAGTACATAAACATATATATCTTGAGTCAAGTAGTACTGGTGAACACTGATATGTTAACAAGAGCATTTTATTTATAATTTTAGAGCAGCAAAATACATGGGGCTTAAAGACTACTTCTTTCTACACATATATAAAACCAGGAGAAATTAGATAATTTTTTGTATTTTTCCCTGTATTTTCCTGAATTTCTAAATTTTCTTCTTTAGAAACTTATCAAAATTTCCACATTTTTATCATGGAAAACAGGAAACAAAAGTACAATATTACATTAACTTTTCATATCCAGCTTTAAAACCCTTCCATTATTAAGGATAATTTTAGGATGGGCATGGCACACCTATTAATCCTAGCACTCTGGGAGGCGGAGGCGAGAGGATCGCCTGAGCTCAGGAGTTTGAGATCAGCCTGAACAAGAGTGAGACTTCATCTCTACTAAAAATAGAAAAATTAGCCAGGCACTGTGGTACATGCCTGTAGTCCCAGCTACTTGGGAGGCTGTGGTAGGAGGATCACTTGAGCCCGGGAGTTTCAGGCAGCAGTGAGCTATGACGACACCACTACGCTCTACCCAGGGCGATAAGAAACTCTCTCCAAAAAAAAAAAGGATAATTTTAAACGGCTTTTCTAGGTTCATGAAATCAAGGTTACTCTAAGAGCCAAAGAAAAGGTCAAATAATGTTTAATAATTGCCATATACTACAAATAATAATATTTCAACTTAGGAACCCTCTGCAACAATTCCCCATAAGAAAAGTTTGCTTTAAACCAATATATCAATTTATATTTATCACAATAGTTAGTCGTATAAAAGTTTTGATATTGGCATACTTTAACTCGTCAGGATAAATCAACATCGTCACTTTAGCAAATGTGGCATTCCAGAACTGAGCACTCTGTTTTCGAATCTGTTTATTCTTGTGCAGAAATGTTATGCATAATAGTGGGGAGAGTTGTTCAAGAAGTTCACTGTCATATGTTCCAGTGTAGATGAATTGCAGACAAGTAATAATTTCTCCTAGTAGCTTTTCTAACTAGGAAAAAGGAAAAAATAAAAGCAAAAAATACACTGAACATTAACTTACAGAACATGTTGCTATTTCAATTTTTAAAATTTGAATTTTAAACAAGCCTCTGCTATCACCTTAAATATTTATCCCTCTTGATAAGCTGACAAATTATCGGGTAAATTTTCTTTAATTATTGATATTAAAGCTCAATTTTGAGTTTAGTTTCCATTAACAGAAAAAAATTTTGTTTTTACATCAATGGTAACAGGAATAGTTGCCTACACAAATTTCACCTGGGAAAACTTTGGAGCCAATTGTACTTTTATATATAAATAAGATAGGAGGTAATGAATTAAATGTATTTAAAATACATTATTAAATCCTTTTAAGAAAAATCTACCTGTGAATGTGTCCATATCATGTTATGAAATGTTCATTACAAATCAAGTATAATAACCCCCTTAAAAATGAGCAGACTTAGGTTTAAGGAAGAAAATTATCTAAACTCCACCATTTTTTCATCGTGAAAGTATGTTTCATGGACAATTGTCTATTTTTACCTTGTTGTTCAGACAACTATACACTTTAGGAACTTCATCAAGCCTGGGAAGAAAAACACATAAAATAAAGTACCGTTTATATTTTAAGGAAGTAAACACTACTATTTATCAAGCTAAACCTAAAAATGAGGTAATACAGGCATAATAAGAGATATGCATGTAGTGATACAAAAAGCTGTCCCAAGGCTTAACAAGTAATAAAAAAAATTGTCAAATAGGCAGGAAACAAACTTATCTTTAAAAAATAAGAGTTTTTTTGTTTCACAGAAAATATCTAAAATAGATCTGAAAGTACTCACACTAGTTACTTGCTCCTGTACATTTCTTTTAAGCATGAACTATTCTTGATGAAGAACTTAAAATTTGCAAAGAAAAGTTTATGGATTTGGGGGTTGCATTTTATACTTTATAAAATCTGTTTCTAAAACTCTGTGAGTTTAATTTATAAAAGATAAACTTAATTATGACTGAACCATAGAAGCCTGCATACTGATGAATCCTCTCAAAATGGTTTTATATTATTTGGGATTTTCTCACGTTTTAACGCACGCTTTACTTCAACTCAAATGTAAAGGGTAATGCAAAATTAAGTAAACTTTTAGAGGTTTAATTAACAAACTTAAATATGCATATCCTCTGAACCAACATTTTTACCCTAAAAAATCTTCTTCTACAGAAATAGTGGCAAATGTGCTCAATGATTTATGTACAAATTATGTTCTACTGTTTGTTATGAGGGAAAACGCTACAAAGGCGTACGTCCACCAAACCAGAAACTGGGTAAAAAGTTTAACAGAATCCTATGCAGACAATGAAAAGAATGAGATTCTCATGGAAATGGTACAAGAAACATACAATATACTGTCACCCCTCAGTATCTGTGGGGGATTGTTTCTAGGACCAATGTCCACTCTCTTGTGTACTTTAAATCATCTCTAGCATACCTAATATAATGTAAATACTATGTAAATAGTTGTTATACTGTACATTGAAATTTTTACTATTTTTGTTATTTATTTTTCTAAATATTTTCTATCAGGGGTTGGTTGACTCCATGGATGCAGAACCCACAGATGCAGAGGGCCAACTGTATTAAGTGCATATCTCATATATACTTAATCGCAGAGTAACATGTCAAGTATGCTCTCATTA
>NW_012135858.1:2336124-2337630 GCF_000956105.1 Propithecus coquereli
AAGAAATACCACATAATTACTACAATGTGAATCAAATTACTAGACTCAAATACTCCACCTATTACTGGCACTATTCTAAAAGAAAATTCAAAGCCGTAACTTTACACATTAAACAACAAAGAGGGTTAATAAAGCATATGTAATACAGAATATTACTGCACCAAGCACATTTTCCTTCAACAGAATACATGGCTTTTATAGGTGAAATGCCACTGAATAAGTCTTAACAAGTTTAGATGGTTACCTGGTGAAAAATTTTTTATTTTAGCCAAAACCAAAAACAAAACAAAATAGAGTACTTAGTTGACTGTATTTTTTTCCTCTTACAGATTCTAAACAAAAAACTGCCATACATCATTTGCTCGAGTAGGAAAAATTTTTTAGGGATATTCCACCTCAGGGGAATATAGTGCCCATGTCTTTATCTGCCTATATCTTCAGGCAGAATTGAAGAACCTTGGTCCTAAGGTATGATGTGATAGCAAGGATGTGTTTTTCTGACAGAAGAAATGGGAGAATTGATAGGAAAAAGTGAGAGTAGCTCTTGCTTAGACATAGACTAGTAACAGTTATTTCTAGTTTTTTCCAAAGCAACACTTAACTACATTTATTTTAACAATTACGAACTTTCTAAAATAGTACATACAAGGTATCTGAGCTCAAAAAAGATCATTAGTGAACAAGAATTAGAGATTATTTACATGAGAATCACTAGTGAAAATTTTTGCCTGTAATTCATAAGCTATTTTAGGCAAGACAATTGACAATATGGAAAAATCCTACCTATGTTATAGAACTCTTTTCTGTTTAGGTTCTACTTGTTTATCACTTATAATAAACAAACTACTCAAATATCATTTAAAAGTTTAAAAAAAAAAAAACAGGAAAACAAACACTTACTGCATCTGAATACGGTCCACTGGATTCTTCCATCATTTCAACAGTTTCCAAACCAGGCAACAGAAGCAGAAATTTTTGTTTGGCTTGTCTTAGCACTGGTCTTTAAAAAAGTACATAAACATATATATCTTGAGTCAAGTAGTACTGGTGAACACTGATATGTTAACAAGAGCATTTTATTTATAATTTTAGAGCAGCAAAATACATGGGGCTTAAAGACTACTTCTTTCTACACATATATAAAACCAGGAGAAATTAGATAATTTTTGTATTTTTCCCTGTATTTTCCTGAATTTCTAAATTTTCTTCTTTAGAAACTTATCAAAATTTCCACATTTTTATCATGGAAAACAGGAAACAAAAGTACAATATTACATTAACTTTTCATATCCAGCTTTAAAACCCTTCCATTATTAAGGATAATTTTAGGATGGGCATGGCACACCTATTAATCCTAGCACTCTGGGAGGCGGAGGCGAGAGGATCGCCTGAGCTCAGGAGTTTGAGATCAGCCTGAACAAGAGTGAGACTTCATCTCTACTAAAAATAGAAAAATTAGCCAGGCACTGTGGTACATGCCTGTAGTCCCAGCTACTTGGGAGGCTG
>NW_012135858.1:2340485-2343474 GCF_000956105.1 Propithecus coquereli
AATTATCAAGATTACCATCTATAATAAAAAAGCTGATAGGAAAACAACAATAGCCACTACTTCTATTTAAATTGAATATATTTAATTCAAAGCTACTAAGCCCAAAATACTTACTTTGAGTTTTCATAAAGTAATGCCAGAGGTTGTGTTAAAGTTGCAAATATTTTTCGGATCATAGATGGCAAAGAAATATGTCCAACTACATTGGAAAGAATGCTGGTGATTGAATTGCCAATAGCGAAGAGGGTATCAGAATGTTCTTCCTTGAAGCTCAGAGTGTGGAAAGAATAGATCACTCTCACGGTAAGTTTAAATAAAGAAGTCAATTTCCCTAGGGGCTCGTTCTTCTTTTTGGACCAATCTGAAGAAGGTCTCTGTGATGCTAAGATAAAATTGAACTGATTAAAAACTCAAGTATATTGGAAATAGTGTCCACCTTTATAATTTATATCTCACATTTAATGCTAGATACATCAAATACATGTGCTTTTGTTGACTGATAGGCCAAACAAATCTTAAAATAATATACTAATAATAGATAAATATCACTAGAACATCATCTTTACGAAGGAGAATGCGAGACAAAGAAAACTATTTGCAGATCTAGAATAAGAATTCCAGGCCAGGCCAGGCACTGTGGCTCAGGCCTATAATTCTACCACTCTGGAAGGCCAAGGTGGGAGGATCACTTGAGGTCAGGAGTTCAAGACCAGCCTCAGCAAGAGGGAGACCCCGTCTCTACTAAAAAATAGAAAAATTTAGCTGGGCATGGTGGCACGTGCCTGTAGTCACAGCTACTTGCAAGGCTGAGGCAGGAGTGCCTGAGCCCAGGAGTTTGAGGTTGCTGTGAGCTAAGCTGATGCCATGACATTCTAGCTCGGGCAACAGAGCAAGACTCTGACTTAAAAAAAAAATTTCAGAAAAACCAGTCTATTTTACCTAAGGAATTATAAAATGCATTTCAAACTTTTATATTTCTTAGAATTTCAATAACTAATCTGTAAAAAGTACTAAATTATAGGTAAGGTTGTATGACAGGTTGATAGGTTCCCAAACAAAATTTTTAAAAGTTTTTAAAATACGAAAAAAAATTGCTATCAGAAAATAGCTATTTCCTGGCTGGTCTATAGTACACTGATCCCTACAAACAATACTGAATAAGTCAGAGATCTAAATACTGAGAAAGGAAAAGTCTACTGTTTCCTCGGTTTCAAAAATGATTGTCTTAAAAGCACTGACTTTCCTTTGTACCCTTCTTAGATCATCTCTCTCCAGAGAAATACCTACAGGAATAAATTCACATTTCTCTTGCCCAAAATATCATCCCCATTCCAAGATTACCTTTGTTTCTCTCAAACAATCCATTCTTTTAAGGAAAGGGATTCTCAGATTTAAGAGAAAACTCTAATCCAGTGCTTGTTAATTAAAAATTAATCTCATGTGGAGAAATGAAAAACAAATGTTGCTACTAGAAGTAAATCAACCTTTCTCCCTATAATCAGTTTCTCAGACATCAATGTACATTAGGAAATAATACCCAGGAATTCTTGGACAGGATGTTGAGGCTGAGGTGACAGCCCAGGTGTCACTGGTTACACACAGGTGACTGATCAACTTGTAAACAAATTGAGAGTAATGGCAACAAGGTTTTGCATTATTAGAAAAGGTAGATATAAGCACAGAAAGTGGAGTGACTAGCACAAACCATGTGATATTATATGGTAACTGGAGGTGTATCTAGAGAAACAGGTAATAGCTATGTGATCACACATCCCTATATCCCAGCTGTGTCCACTCAAGAGAATATAGAAACAATGACACCTTTGTAAGCAATGAAAAAATCTTAATTTCTAAATGCCATTCTCAGACAAAAAAGAACCATGTTCCTTGGAGAAATGGCTGATTCTAAGCTGTAGGCAAAGTATAAGATGAGGCTGGGTATCTTATGCCAATTGGTTGAGATGTTCTCAAAGAATAATAGAGACATGTCAAAAGGTCTGAAGAGCCAATATGAAGGGGATCATAGTGCCTAATTGGGACAACTTGGGCATTAAAATAAATTATAATAGTAATGAATTATAGCCCCACTGAATAAAATGGAAGCCCGGGAGTCCACAGTGATAAAATAAAATAAACTGGGGGCATGGGAAGCTATACTTTACATTACAATGTTACCTATACCTGGAAGGGACAAGTGTCGAGTAATGCTCACTCAGTAATTCTAGAATGATTATGGGAATACAATGAGACAACAAATTAAAACTAAGTACAGCATTTAGAACTAATATAAGTGACAAGGGAGATAAACATCTTGATACAAACTAAATCAAATGAAACAGTATGAACTATCATTTCAGAAATCATAGTGTCTTAGACAAGAAGCATCAATGGATAATAAACTTATGGTTCAAAGTTTGCTGAGGAACAGTATTTACATAGTCTCAAACTGCCACAAAACACTAATTTATTCATCATAAGTATTTATTAACTTTACAGTGGAAAACCTTGAAGATACCATCTCAACCAAATAGTAAATGCTAACATCACCAGTAATGGGAAATAATGAATTGTAGAAGAACTACAGCATTACTTCTATGGTATTCCTGTAAAGAAATGAATGAAAACTGAATCTAATAGGGACTCTAAATAAATAACGTTGCCTGAGTGGTCCATGTGTGAAAGACACAGAAGACAAGGCTGAGGATCTGTTCTAGGTTGTAGACCTGTCTACTACATACTTTGAAATGGTTCAGAGAAGAAGAAAAAAAAGAATGAATAAAATGTATTCCTGGTTCAGGGCAAGGGGTGGATAAGACAAACGCAGTCAACTGTAAACTAAGAAATCTGAGTCACCGGGCATGGTGGCTCATGCCTATAATCCTAGCACCATGGGAGGCTGAGGTGGGAGGACTGCTCGAGGTCAGCAGTTCGAGATCAGCCTCAGCAAGTGTGAGACCCTGTCTCTACTCAAAATAGAAAGAAATTAGCC
>NW_012135858.1:2344395-2347092 GCF_000956105.1 Propithecus coquereli
AGAAAAAATAAAATATCTCAACATCAACTAACATCTTTCATTATGACAAGTTATAATTTCCTATATTGTATAAACATATAAACACAGGTGGATAAATGCTACTTCAAAGAATCAACTAGTAGATTAAAATACATCAGTATTTACTACAAAATAATTTAAAATTAACCAAGGTATGCAGTTTTAAAAATCAGACTTGTTATCAATTCCAATTCTCCAATTTTAACAAAAATGGCAAAAACTGAGTTAAATTTTTAGAATAATTTTAAATTTCCTACAAAATAATAACCAATTATCTGATTCTATGATTTCCTTTTCAATTTTAATGTCAATTTGACAGTTATTTTTCAAATCAGGTTTCCAAATAAAAACATTTTAAATAATGTCTAAATTTCTTGTCCAGATATTCCCTCATATCAAATGAAATGAGTACAATCATTTGTATTATTAGGCAATCTCTAATTAGAATAATACTTATATTTCTGTGTTGTTAAAAAAAATAAGTAAAGATATCATGTGTGTGTGAGAGACAGAGAGAAAACAAGAACATGTACACAAAATCCTAGCACAGTAACTGACATGGCTAAACAAGATCAAAAGTTAGTAAAATGAGGTGGGAAATGTCATTAGGGTTTTCCCTGAGAACAGTTTAGTAGTGCCTATGAAATATTAGATGACACACAACAAATAAATGTAAAAGAAAAAAAAAATACTTACATTTAACTTTGGGCTTATATTTAATATCATATGGCGAGAAGTCGATGCAATCAAACATTACAGTAACAATATGAACGATCCTATCCAAGAACAACAAATTCTAGGGAAGAAAAGTAGGTACCATAATTAGAAACACTGTACTGGCACAGTATTCAATAATAGTAAGCAATGAGAAAAAGTATAATACTTTTACTACCACAAATATCATAAAACACATACCATACCTTATACAAGTCACATGTTGTTTAACAAGGATATGTCTGAGTCATGTGTTATTAGGTGATTCTGTCCTTGTGGGAACATCAAGAGTGTACTCACATAAACATAGATGGAGTAGCCTACCCTGCACCTAAGCTATAAGGTATAGTCTTTTGCTCCTAGGCTACAAACCTGTACAGCATGTTTGTGCTAAATTTTGAGGCAACTATTAACAACACAATGGTAAATATTTGTGTATCTAAACATAGAAAAGGTACAGTAAAAATACAGTATTACAATCTTATGGGAACACCATTAGATAGTTATGTGGTTGATACTGACAGAAATGTTATGCAGTGCATGTCTGTATATAATTATTTTACAGTTAACTGCTGTGTGCCAAATACTGTACTTTCTGTTCCTTAACATTTAGGGAAATAATTCAACTTCAAGATGCCCATAAAATTCAACATATCAACCAATAAGTTGAGAATGGAAGTGCTACACTCATAAGATTCCTTATCAAATTCCTCTTGAAAATTACAAAGTGTTCACGCTAACCCCAAGCTCCTCCATACCCTTTCCTCCTCTCTCCCCCAATCCAATAGAAATAAAAACTAACCCACAGATACATCAAAGACTACTTGTAAATTTAAAAGGTGGTGGTGGTGGGAGAGGAGATTGAAAACAACCAAAGCCCACACCTAACAGGAACACCTCAAAAATGTGCTTTGCTAGCAGAACCTCTGAGTAACAGAAGACACCGCGAGGGTCTTGCACAAAAGATCTGATGTTTATAAAAAAGTCAAATGATTAATTAATGTACTGCTGAAATTGAAGATGTACAAAACTGACCAGTGTTTCTTCTCCATTTATTCTCTTACCTTCCATTTGTCTACTTTATTGGACTAGTTCACATGGCTGCCCCAAAGACAGCCTCCCCCACAGGATGTAAGGGACAGGAGGAAGGCAGTGGCCCCAATCTATGAAAACCATGTGGAAGTTCAGTCTAGATGACAAACTACATACCCACATAGAAAAGATGTTAAGTTGCAGGTAATTCCTCCCTGTTCCCATAATGTCTGTAACTACAATTTGTCATTAAAGCCAGAAAGACATGGGATCTCTCTTGGGTTAGGAAATACATTCCAGCTACCAATATTGATCAATATTAACATTTAATGACAAATATGCGCACCATGAAGGTGTGTAAATACAAACTGAACTGATCCATGAGGAAAGAGAGCAAATACCAGAAACAGAATAAAATATTCTCAGAAGAGGGAAATCATATCTATTTAAAAGTATTAAATGTAAAACCAAAACCAGTTAACATTTTAACTGCAAAGGAATGAATATAGCTAGAGATATCAAGTTCACAAACAAAACATACATAAAAAGATGTAGAGAAACAAAGGTTAAAGGACACAGATGACAAATCCAAAAGGTCTAAAAACTATCTTCAACGGGACTCAGAAATAGAAAAACTGAGAAGCACCACTAAAGCAAGGCAATTTTCCCGAGCTAAAAGGCACAGCTCTTTAAATTATTAAAGATATAGGACCTGCTAAGTACTTTAAAACACACTAGTGAAATGTTTAAATTTCAAGATAACAGAACAATCCTAAAAATTTACAGAAGAAAGAGGTTACTTAACAAGAAAAAAATAAAACTAGTATCAAATTGCATTTGCAACAGTTAAAACTAAACAAGTGAACAAAAACTTTTCAATTCTGTGATATGGAAAGACATCTCATGTTCATGGGTCGGAATAATTAACGTTGT
>NW_012135858.1:2347807-2374769 GCF_000956105.1 Propithecus coquereli
AAAATTAACTCAAAATGGATTAAAGACTTAACAACTTAAATCTAAGACATGAAACTGTAAAACCAGTAGAAGAAAACAGGGGAAAAGCATGTTGACATTGGTCTTGGCAATCATTTCTTGGATATTACAACAAAAGCACAGAGCAACAGAAGCAAAAATAAATAGGATTCTAGCAAGTGAAAATAAAAGGATTCTGCACAGCAAAGGAAACAATCGACAGAGTGAAGAGGCAACCACTGGAATGGTAAAATATATATCTAAACCACACATCTGATAAGGGGTTAATACCCAAAATGTACAAGGAACTCAAACAACTCAACAGTAAGAAAACAAATGACTAGATTTCAAAATGGGCAAAGGACCTGGATATACATTTCTCAAACAGAGACATACAAATGGCCAGCGAGTATATGATAAGGTGCTCAAAAACACTAAGCACCAGGGAAATGCAAATCAAAACCACAACAATATATCACCTCACACCCGTTAGGATGGCTATTATCAAAAATATAAGAGATAAGTATTGGCTAGGATATGAATAAAGGGAACCCTTGTACATTGTTGGTGGGAATATAAATGGGTGCATCACTATGGAAAATATTAATAGTATGGAGGTTCCTCAAAAAATTAAAACTAAAACTACCATATGATCTAACAATCTCCCTTTTCTTAGTATATATCAAAAGGAATGAAATCAGTACCTCAAAGAGATACCTGCACTCCATGTTCCTTCTAGTATTATTCACAAAAGCCAAAAAATGGAAGCGACCTAAGTGTTCCAGAGAGGAATGAATAAAGAAAATGAAGTATATACTACAACAGAACACTACTGAGACTTCAAAAAGAAAATCCTGCCACTTAAGACAACACAGATGAACCTGGAGGACGTTATTCTAAGTGAAATAAACCACACACAGAAGACAAAATACGTGATACCACTTATTTGAGGAAAGGAGGGATATGACATTATATTAGTCAAAGGGTACAAAGTCTCATTTATACAAGAGGTTAGTCCTAAAAATCTATTGTATGGCATAGTGTCTATAAACAATGCTGTACTGTATATTTACAATTTTGCTAAGAGGACAGGTAAGTGTTCTTATCACAAAAGATAATATTAATAATAAAGAGAATATGAGGAAACTTTTGGAAGTAGTGGATGTTTATTGCATAGATTGTGGTGACAGTCATGTATATATTATATATGTATAGCTATTTGTATGTCAATAATATCTCAAAATGATTTTTAAAAATTGTGTGATATAAATTTTCTGGAACCTACATTTCATAAATAAATGATTAAGTATGGGACAAGGAGAGCAACCATGCATCTAAAAGTTATTATTCCTTTTTTTCTTAAACGTTAATAAAATATGGTAGAGGAGGCCCGGTGCAGTGGCTCACGTCTATAATCCTAGCACTCTGGGAAGCTGAGGCAGGACTGGCTGAGGTCAGGAGTTCAATACCAGCCTGAGCCAAGAGCGAGTCCCCGTCTCTACCAAAAATAGAAAAAATTAGCTGGGCATGGTGGTGCATGCCTGTAGTCCCAGCTACTCGGGAGGCTGAGGCAAGAGGATTGCTTGAGCCTAGGAGTTTGAGGCTGCAGTGAGCTATGATGATGACATTACAGTCTAGCCTGGGCAACAGAGCAAGACCCTGTCTCAAAAAAAAAAAGAAAGAAAAAAGAAAAAAAATATACAGTGAAGGAAAACATGGGATATTAAAAAACAAAGCTGCACAATAAAATTGGTACTTAATGTCGTGTAACACAAAACATTCTAATAAATATACAGATATACATAGCCCTTGTCACTAGCATCTTCAATTTTGGAAAAAAAATATTTGCTTTCCATGCTTTATGGTACCCTGAATAAGGGAGGACTAAAATTAAAATTCTGATTTTTCAACAAAACCTAGAAGGTGGCAAAGCAAGTAGAAATTTGTGGTATAGTAAAATCATACCAAGGTCTTCATTTGCTGGAGTAGAATGTTAATACACATCAAATTCACAATGAAGGAGACATCACAACTGTCTTAGAAACAGACAACTATAAAACTATATTACCACAAAGAGTTATAAGGTGGCATAACTCCCCAAACTGGAAGTCAGATAACCCTCTCTGATCACAATACAAAAAAAATTTTTAAATTAATAATAAGATAGCCACACACATCCATAAACTCTTGCCTTAAATGAAAAAGCACCCTTCCTGGTTCTGTTAAAAAAGACATCAAAATAGTCTATATGATCACTGATAGCAATAATAAAAATAGTCTTAGATGCATATATTTGAAACGATCAAAGTTAAGCTTTCAGTTGCACTGTTTTTTTTTTTTTTTGGTTGAGACAGAGTATCACTCTGTTGCCCTGGGTAGAGTGCAGGAGCAACTGCAACCTCCAACTCCGGGGCTTTAAGCAATCCTTCTGCCTCAGCCTCCAGAGTAGCTGGGACTACAGGTGGATGCCTCAATGCCCAGCTGGGTTTTTTCTTTTCTTTCTTTTTGGTAGAGCCAGAGTCTCATTCTTGCTCAGGCTTGTCTGGAACTTCTGAGTTCAAAGCAATCCTCCTGCCTTGGCCTTCCAGAGTGCCAGGATTACAGGCGTGAGCCATTGAGGCCAGCCCACAGTTAAGCTTTCAGAGTTAGGCAGAAAAATAAATAACAGAAATGAAACAAAACCAAACAATGTACATAATGACACACAGAAGAAAAAAGCAGTAGTGATAAGTAAAATAAAACTGAACTCTATATGTATTTTTGACAGACTTAAAATAGACAAGCCTTTGATTAGGAAGGCCAACCAAGAAAACAGGAGTGAGACTTAACAAAAAAGACAAGTCAGGGCTGGGCGCGGTGGCTCACGCCTGTAATCCTAGCTCTCTGGGAGGCCGAGGTGGGCAGATTGTTTGAGCTCAGGAGTTCGAAACCAGCCTGAGCAAGAGCGAGACCCCATCTCTACTAAAAATAGAAAGAAATTAATTGGACAACTAAAAATATACAGAAAAAATTAGCCGGGCATGGTGGCGCATGCCTGTAGTCCCAGCTACTCGGGAGGCTGAGGCAGGAGGATCGCTTAAGCCCAGGAGTTTGAGGTTGCTGTGAGCTAGGATGACACCACGGCACTCTAGCCGGGGCAACACAGTGAGACTCTCAATCAAAAAAAAAAAAAAGACAAGTCAGGCAGAATGGTATGCACCTGTAGTCCCACCCACTCAGGAGGCTTGCTTGAGACCCGGAGTTCTAGATTGTAGTGCAATTATGATTGTGCCTCTGAATAGCCACTGCAATCCAGCCTGGGCAACACAGTGAGACTTTCTCTCTCAAAACAAAACAAAACCAAAAAACCCAAAAATGACAATGTTTAACTAAAGATAGGGCATTCTTCTTAACACTATTTAAATTGGTGACAAACACAAGTTTCTAAATCATTCCAAGAGGTTATTAGTATTGCCACAATACAAAAAATTAGACAATGAGAACTCCAATCTCAGTAATGAAGATAAATGCAGAAAACTTAAAAAACATTAATCCTGTGATGCTTTAAAAGAATAGCACTGTGACCAAGACGTGTATCCCAAGGACACAAGACTGGTTCAGTACAAGGAAATACGTTAACAACAACTTTTATATACTTCAGCAACAGCCAAATATGGGGGAATAAGAGACCCATTTATAACAGGTAAAAAAACAAAACAACTTAGAAACAATAACCAAGTAGGTTAGTAACTTTAGAAGACCTAAATATATAAAAACACATATTCCTGGAAAGAAAAGACCTGATATTATAAAGATGTAAATTCTTTTCCAAAGTAATCTGTGAATTCAGTGTAATCAATGTCAAGCAAAATCTCAACAGGGTTATTTTATAAAATTTGATAGACCCCAAATTTCTTCTGGAAAGGAACAAAGATACAAGCCTAAGCAAGACAATTTTTAAAAGGTGAAAATTAAGGGTCAAGCTTCTCCCTACCAGTTATAAAAACACTGAAAGTATTCATTCAGTGTGTATGTGCTTGGATGCCAGAGACAATCACCATAAAGACAGACAATAAACCAAATCTTGTGGAGTGTGGGTCAAATAACATAATGACGTATAGAAATGAACCATTTTGAGACAAGTGATAAAAAGGAAGTAACAGTGTGTTATCATACAAATTAACGAGCCTAATTAGAGAAATTAACAAGGCTCTTGGAGAAGGAAGCAGAAGCCTCACTGGCAGTTATGTGGAGGTCAGATTTTTATTATAAATTTAACAGAAAGCTACAGAAATGTTTCAAGAGTGACAAGATCTGATTTACAGTTTTAATATCACTCTGACAAATACTATTATATCAAAATACAATAATCAGAATTGTACTATTATTTAAAAGTACAGGATATGTATATAAATGCATTAAAAATACTAAAAAGATGAATATCTAACTATTGGTAGTGGTTACCACTGGCAAAAGATGTGTGAAGGGGAACTTAAACATTTTGCTTTGTTGTTAAAAAAATTTTACAATAAGAATTTAACAAAATATATTTTTACTTTCTTTTATCCCACATTAAAATAGGTCAAATATTACCAAGATGTAAAGGAAACAGGCACAACATATCTTATTTCAATAATCTGCGTAGAGGGCTGGGTGTGGCTGTAATTCTAGCACATTGGGAGGCCCTAGGCAGGAGGATTTTGCCAGAGGCCAGGAGTTTGAGATCAGCCTGCACAACAAAGTGGAGACCCTGTCTCTAAATAAAAAGAAAAAAAAAAAAAAACCAACAAAATTCTGCATAGAAAAACAATGACTTGTGTGCGAAGACAATTACCAGGACTACACATCATAGTAAAGAGCTGAAAACAACCAAAATGTCCATAAAATAGAAGAATTCCAAATAATGGCACAGTCATACTACAGAATACTATATAGCAGTTAAAAGGAATAACAGAGCTATCTGGACTTGCAAAAAAGCCAAGACAGTGTTTCATGAAAACTTGCATAAATAATTTCAGGATACAATAGGATTTCATTGGCAAGAATACTGCATTCATATTCATACACATATGTAATTATGTAAACTACATGTGTAAATACAAAAAGGTCTACTCTAGAATGGTATCTTTATTGAGGGAAGGAAGGAGTAAAAAGAGGTACTTTTAAGACTATAAACTTCCAAAGGGATTGACTTTAAAGGTCTAACAGACAGATACAAGGAAAGTGAGGTCCAGGACCATCAAGGGCCTTGTGCTGTTAATCTAGAATGGCACAAGCACAAGGAAGTATACAGTAGAGCAGTAAAAGATCCTCACTGCCAATGATCCCGAAACATGAACCTTAAAGCCCAAAGATACAATATTGTTTCACAAAGCCATATTTGTTTTCAATATTAACTTAGTCATTTATAAAACTGAAGCATTAGTGATAGTTCACAAATGTTATCTCCACTGACTTGAAAAGAATCCCTTAAACTAAAAACAACAAAAAAAAGGCAGTACTAAGACAAAACTCACTGAAAGGCCTTCTTCTTCCAAACTGGACATTATCTTGGAACAAAGTTCCTCACAGCACAAATTCTCTTCTGCTGTTGCCACCAAAGCAGCACAGCGAGCAAATGCTCTATATAATTCTGACCAAGTTCTAATTAAGGTCTTCATAGTGGCCTAACAATAAAAAAGAAATTTCATAAATGTGTATCTATGTATCAAACAACTGACAGAATCAATACATCTTTAACATTTTTAAAAAACAGTGGAACATTTAATGTGCCACAGAAGAGATTAACATAGGGTAATAACACCCCCTCCCCAGTTCTAATTGAAAAGATGAAATAATGCCAAAAACATCAGCAATTATCAAAGATCCAAAGGAACTTCTCTCTTCTTTCACCATTTCCCTTTCTCCTAAGCTAATAACAAAGTCATAAGGAAGTCTTATTTTAGGAAAAATTACTGTAGAAGTTCATTATGAAGAGTGAAATACTTCCAGAAAAGCACAAATTCCTTACACATAAAAACTTGACAATGCCTTACCACTGGAAATTTCTGTACTGAAAAAATATGGTTTATTGGTAAAATCAATGCACCATAGATGGCACTAAAATTATGTTCTAAGGCATCACCTTGATTCACTTCATTGGTCTGAAATAAGAAAAATAATGAAGAAGTTAGACAAATTATCATCTAATTCTAATCCTAAGTAGTAACATAACATATGCAGTAGGTATAATTGTGTCTCCCAACGAGGAGATATTCAAGAGATGTTGAATTCCTAACCCCTAGAACCTGGGAACATCACCTTATTTGGAAATAAGGTCTTTGCAGATGTAATCAAGTTAAGATGAGTCATACTGGATTAGGGCAGGCCCAAATCCAATGAATGGCGTCCCTATAAGAAAGGAAAAATTTGGATTGATGCAGGGTTGACTACCACATGAGGATGGATGCAGAAATTCAAGTGATGTGGCTACAAGCCACAGAAGGTCAATGATTGCCAGCAACCACCAACTGAGAGGCATAAATAGATTCTCCCTCACAACTCCAGAAGAAACCAATCCTACTTAACACCTTGATTTTGGATATTTGGTCTCCAAAAATGTGAGAATAAATCCCTGCTGTTTTAAGCTATGAGTTTGTGGTAATTTGTTAATAACAGCAATCCTGGGAAAGTAATGTGCTATGTTTTAGTCCTAAAAAAGAATCCCAGAGGCGACTCTGAAATCTTCTACTATACATACATAGCATTCAAACAAGGACTTAAAAAACGAAGGGTCTCTGCTATCCTTCCAACAGTGGAAGCTATTGAGGAATGTAAACTATTTTTCTTCCAGAAGAGTAATGTTTAATAGTGTGCTACCTTGAGTAGCCGAAACAAGAGCTACTTCCCCATAATGTAAAAAATTTCCTTTCAGTCTTCATTTCACTTTTCAGTTACAGTGGAATGAGCCAGAGAATACGTACTTCTAATTAAAGACTGATAAAGAAGCTAAAAAATCATGAATAGTGACAGAACTTGTGCTCCATTCCCTGTCGATTTGCTAAGTATTCAAATGAATGGATTAGTGAACTCTTAAAAAATTCTTGACTTAGGGGGATACTATATAGCTCTGAGGTAATGAGCAACATGGCTTGACCATAGGAATATATAGCCTAATTAAGATGAACACTGTTGGCCAGGTGCAATGGCTCACGCCTGTTAATATAATCCTAGCACTCTGGGAGGCAGGGGTGGGAGGACTGCTTGAGCTCAGGAGTTTGAGACTAGCCTGAGCAAGGGTGAGACCCGATCTCTACCAAAAATAGAAAAATTAGCCAGGCATGGTGGCACAAGCCTGTAGTCCCAGCTACTTGGGAGGCTGAGGCAAGAGGACTGCTTGAGCCCAGGAGTTTGAGGTTGCAGTGAGCTACAATGACACCAATGCACTCTACAGAGGGTGGGGTGAGGTGGGGTGGAGGTCACAGAGCAAGACTGTGTCTCAAGGGGAAAAAAAAAAGACCACTGTTATTATCACCTATTAGTACAACTACTGAGAGAACTGAATATATAAACAAGAGAATTTATACATATTATGTGTGAGCCTTCTAATTTTATAATCATTACTGGAGAAAATGAACCTGATTAGTCCCCATTAAATTATACTTTATCAGTAAGCAGAAATGCAATGAAATCAATCCAAAGAGAAGATGATTTACCAATTCCACTAGAAAAAAATATTTAACATCATCTATTTACATTCAAACTTCTATTCATTTCCCCATGTTCTGCAATAAGAAAAGAGGGGAAAATACTCTCTAAATTTTGGGGGAAATATGTAGCAGACTTACAGCATACCTGATTAATCAATTCAGTTAACGGAGTAACTATAATACTCCACATTCTCCAGAGATGCTCCTTGTTTTCCAATTGCTTTGCATTTTGATTAATAACATTTAAAACAGAGTCACTGAAAGCTAATGGTGAAGTTGGACCAGAAAGAACACAGCTTACAAGTGCTTCAAGATTGAGAAAAAACCTGAAGAAAAAATTATGAACAATGCATTAACCTGTACTTTTTGCAGAAATACATTAGTTGAACTTTAATAAAATTCTAAAAATAGTAACTGACACGGAAACAAAAAATGATAAATTCTAAAGTCATTTTGATTTTTAAAAACTTATGAAATTATTGTTTAAAAATCTCATTCATTACATACTTTTCTATTTGAAGTACAAGCTTACCTTTCATCTGCTATACCACATTCCAAGAGATTGGTGAAAGTTAACTGAATTAAGAACAAAGCTGGAGTCCCCTGAAGAAGAGAATGAAGTCTTATCAGTTACAAAGAATAGTATACTTGTTTTCTACAATCAGTTATGTAAGAAATGTAATTTTTACAGCATGAGTGAGAAATTTAACTTTTGGCATTACTTAGAATATGACAAAAATGATAGTAAATTTATTTCCTAAAACTACACACAAAAATCCGGTCTTTTATATTCCTATCATGGCTGATTTCCTCTACATGAGAAATCAAGAAATGGTGAGAGAATCCAGATATAAAAACATTAACTTAAAATTGCTAGACTCACAATACCTACATCTCATATATAGTAAGTATATTTTACATTATTAAGTTAATGTTCTTAAGTTTCCAAAACTTGTAACAGTAACTAGCGCTATTATTATATATAAACAAATAGAAAATATTCCTTCTAGAGTCTTTTACAGAAATAAGGAAAATATTTTCATTATTCACATAGCACCATATTATTTAATTCTTACATTAACTTATTACTTTGTCTATCAAGTTTTCCCTTTAGTCAACATATTTCAAATCCACTACTCTCAGAATTTTATAATAAGTTATCACTTTTTTTTAAAGAAAGGGAAATATAAAAACTTTTTTGGCCAATCTTTATATCATTACATTTAAGATACTTGCATTAAGAATATCCATATTAGCAACCTGATATGCTGGTGAACCTAATACTTTCTGAGGAAGTCCTTTAATTGTAATTTCCATGAGGACCTAAGAAAGAGAAAAGGTTTTACAGTAAATTAGCCGTAAAAATATTACTTTCCTTAGTAAAAATCTGCTAATGTTAACTATTTTTAATTCAACAATTTATTACAAGTATTGTCCACTCATTAATCAAAATATACCCATTAACAAGAATATATTCACATTAGTTTAAGTTCAAACACAGAAATACAGAAAGGAAAACGAGAGAGTCCTTAATCTCCAGGGATAATCAATGCTTTCAGTTTGGAGTCCATTTTCCTAGCTCTTCTGAATTTCCGTATATGTAAGTACACAGAAAAACACATAACTTCCTTGGGCTGTTATACATTCCTTTAAATCATTAATTAAGATATACTGTGTGTAAATTATTAATGATATTAAACTTTGCAACTGACCTTTAATTTTATTTTGTTATGGAGTTTTGCCATTAATATACGTAGATATTGCTATATGAATGCCCATAATTAATTCTGTTAATGGACCTTGAAGCTATTTTTATTTTTTTATACTGCTGAAAGAAATTCTGCAATGAATTAAATCATCCCTAGTACCTGAAGCAAATATTCAAAGAATTACTAACTAAAAGTTGTTTCTAAGATTGCTAACTCAAAATCTGACTGAGCCAAACTGTCCTCCAAAAATATTACAATGCTGGTAGTATTAACATGCACTACATAATTCGAGGGTCATAACAATATGACAAAGGATTATATTAGTGAAAATATGCTTTCACATACTATCATTTGAAAGACACCAATGATAACAATAGATGGCATTTATTTTCTGCCTGGCCCATAGTACTCTGAATGTATCAATTCATTTAATCTTCAAAGCAACTACTGCAATGTTCACTTTTTACAAATGAGGTAATATAAAGCCAAGAGAATAAAGCAACTACTGCTATGTTCACTTTTTACAAATGAGGTACTATAGGGCCAAGAGAATAAACTGACCAAATTCACTCAGCTAACAAATAGTTGGGCCAGGATTTAAACTAGTCTGCTCCAGAGCCCTTGCTATTAATTTCTACACTATACTGTCACAGAACATATAATTGTCATAGTATATAAAAGAAACAGAATCAAAAAGAATTTAAATAGAGTATTGTTTGTTCCATCTGCAGCTTATTTTGGGGGGCTCATACTATTATAAAAATTATATCCAGGTTGGGCGTGGTAGCTCATGCCTGTAATCCTAGCACTCTGAGAGGCCAAGGCGAGAGGATTGTTTGAGCTCAGGAGTTCGAGACTAGCCTGAGCAACAGCCATACCCCATCTCTACTATAAATAGAAAGAAATTAGCCCAACAACTAAAAACAGAAAAAATTAGCCAGGCACGGTGGCCGTGTGCCTATAGTCCCAGCTACCGGGGAGGCTGCGGCAGGAGGATTGCTTGAGGCTAGGAGTTTGAGGTTGCTGTGAGCTAAGCTAATGCCACGGTACTCTAGCCCTGGCAACAGAGTGAGACTCTTGTCTCAAAAAAAAAATTATATCCAATTCACTTTTCCTTCTGTACTATATAGGTTAAAAAATGTTTAATATCAAAATCATTATCTTGGTTAAAGAGAGTTAATTTAAAACAATGTACCAGCTAATTATTATTGGTGCTCAGCAATCTTGTCATAAAATTATCAAACATTTTAGTTTCTTTAGTTCAAGTTTCACATCCTTTACCTCGTTTTCTCTGTATGGTTGACTCATTTTCTTATCACGTTAAAGATTTTTGTAGTTACTGTTATAGCCATTTACTTTATTAAAAAGGTTTTGAATGACTCTAAAGTCAATATAAGTCAATAATGGCATTTATTACCACAGGACTAAATTAGAGATAAATACTTGATATAAAAAATGTCTTTCCTGGCTGAGCACGGCAGCTCACGCCTATAATTCTAGCACTTTGGGAGGCTGAGCTGGGAGGATTGCTTGAGCCCAGGAGTGAGGCTACAGTGAATTATGATGACACCACTGTACTCCAGTCTGGGCAACAGTGAGACCTTGTCTCTATTTTTTAAAAGAAAATCTTCCCAAACTTAATCTGTGCAATATCTCCAATGTAAAATTCAATCTCAAAATATGGTTTTTAATGTCCAACATATAGGTATTATACTCACCAGTGTTTTGGACACAGGAAATACTTCAGACCTGACTATGCTTTCCAAAGATTTTATTAAGAGGGTCAAAATTTCAGAACCTGGTCTCTCTTTTTTGTTACCTATCAAAAAGCAAAAGGAAGGGTGTAGTATTTTTAGTGGTGAATATATGCACTTAGCTATAAAAAATTATTTTTTACTAAAATCAACAATAAGTGCTTTTTTAAAAGTACAGTTGACCTTTAAACAAGTTTGACCTGCATGGGTCCACTTATACTCAGACTTTCTTTCTTCTCTGCCACCCCTGAGACAGCAAGATCAACTCCTCCTTTTCCTCCTCCTCCTCAATCTACTCAACATGAAGACTTTTATGATAATCCGCTTCCACTTAATAAACAGTAAATATATTTTCTCTTCCTAGGAACATTTTTTTATCTAACTTACATTATTGTAAGAATACAGTATATACTACATATGACATACAAAATATGTTAATCGACCTTTGGTGTTATTGGTAAGGTTTCTAGTCAATAGTAGGCTATTAGTCATTAAGTTCTGGGGGAGTCAAAAGTTATTTGTGGATTTGACTGAATGGGGGTTGGACACCCCTAAACCCAGCACTGTTCAAGAGTCAACTACAAATTAAATTCTGGAAGCCGTGATACCATATAAAGATTTTAAAATACATTTTATATATGAAAGCCAAACAATTCACTGGATGCTATAAAAATCATTTATCATTTGATGAGTACAACAGTGCATACCTGATTCAGTAACTGACTTCACCAAGTTAATGAGCTCCTTCCAGATAGCACTGACAACTGCATCTGTCAAACCAAATAAACGAGTATTTTTAATAAAGTACATATGACTAAACAAAGGCTCTCCCTTTTGTTCCTTATACTAAAGAAATAACAAATTGAACTCAATAATTTAATTTCCCTTGTGATATTCAACACTTTAATAAGTTTATAAAACATTATCACCTCATTTTTGTTTAAAACAAACATGTTTTTTAAAAGGACTATAACATGTTAACACTGGGTTGTATAACTAAGGGTAACTGCTTTGTCTTTTTTCCATCATCTTTATTTCCTGAATTTTCTTTGTTATATAACTATCACTTTTGAGATAAGGAAACACAAAGATTCAGAAGGATATCTGACAACCAATAGATAAAAATTATGTGATTCATCGCCCAATCAGTTAAATAGCAAACTATTTTGAAATTTCGGTTCCTATTTCATACACCATAGAACAAAGAGGTTTAGATGCAGACGCTGGAGCCACAGACTCCACAGGTAGAGCATGAATGATATAGCTCCACCATTTATTATGTGACTCTGCATAAGTTATTTACTTCTCCACACCACCCAGTTTCCCCATTTACAAAACAGACTAACACAGAAGGTTGCTGTGAGTATTAAATGAATATATGTAAAGCTCTTGTTGCATAATCTGGCCAATAAAGTGGTATCATTTAAGTATCTGCTATTTTATCTTCCTTTTAAACACAGCTTTGAACAAATAATGTAAAAATTTCTCTTAAATATTTACCAGAGGCATCTTTTCCAACTGCAACAAAGCTATCATGAACAGCAGTGATAAGTATATTTGCATGTTTGGAAAAAAAACAAGGGCTGCTGATTAACGGATGTTCAAGTGGCTCTGAAAGAGGAAGAACAGAGGATGATTATGCAAAACAAATAATGTATGAAATAAATTTCTTACTATAAAATTTTACATGGTCTATTAAGAGATATGTTTTCTATTAAAAATATTAATAATTATTTCACACACTATTATAAAGCGTTTTGGCCGTGAGGAAAATAATACTTCTCCTCAACCTAACACACTGAGTTCTGGACTGTTTTAATAACCGAAATTAGGCTGGCCACGGTGGTTCACGCCTGTAATCCCAGCACTTTGGGAGGCCAAGATGGGGGGATTGCTTGAAGCCAGGAGTTTGAAACCAGGCTGGGCCACACAGAGATCCCATCTCTATATTAGAGGCCTCATCTCTCTAAAATTAAAAAAATTAGCCAGGAGTGATGGCGCATGCCAACAGTCCTAGAGCTTAGGAGTTCGAGGCTACATTGAGCTATGATCCCACCACTACACTACAGCTTGGGTGACAGAACAAGACTGTCTTTAAAAACTTAAAAAATAAATTATTTTAAAAATATTTAAATACCTAGGCTCAGTACAAGTTTGTTGTGCTTAGCAAAACTCAAGACTTCTGGACCCAACAAAAAGTGAAGCAACATTTCAAGTCCCAGAAGTTGAATGGAAGGAATCGCAGCCATTCCACCTAAATTCGAACTCAAGTTCAATCGTGGAGTTACAGGGGTTCCATATGGGGAAGAAGCACCTTTAAAAAAAAGAAAGGGTAAGTTATGTAAGCTTATTTTATATTAGCTACTCAAGTGCATATATTTTATTCCAATAAAATATACCTTGAAATATTTTTAGTTTGACTTTCTCAGGCATTAATCTATATCTTGAAATATTAATATGCAGGCCCTTCTGTAACTTAAATATAAAAATTTAAAAGACTCAGAATGACATAAAACATTAAACAAATAACTGTCTTTTAATAGGAGACATACTAACCCATATTTCTTGTATGTGCTGTACTGTTTATTAATAGCACTAAGATTCTGTTTCTGACACCAACAGAATTTCATGTTAGCCGTTCTGAACTGTTCGTTTGTAATGTACTTCATATAATGTGGTAGGAAAACATTCATCTTTTCTAACCACAATAATACACTCACAACAGTAAGTAGTAACATAAAGAAAACAAACAAGAACATAGATTTTTTGGTAAGGGACCTAAAAATTATGAAGTCCTTCATTTCATGTAAAAAACACTGAGCAAAACCTCTAGAAGCCTTCTGTAAAAGAGGAAAAAAACAAGAATATCTACTGCTTACCTTTGTGTATAGGAGTCATAGGATTTAACCCTGCAGAAGCAGCTACACGAGATGAATTGCCTTGAGGTAAAGCATTAGAATCAATGCTTATTGTGCTTTGTATCAGAGGCACACAAACCTATTGGGGTGAAAGTAGGGAAAATGTCTATTTGAAAACTGAATAATTGTGGTATTTTTTAAAAAGCTTTGCATAATATAAATTTCTTTAAAAAGCAATCCTAATTCTCTTGATATACTGAATTTTAGTAGTTGTTTTCATGCACAAACAGGCTAAATAAATGAAATTTAGGAAAATGAAAATTTTTATTACTATTTGCCCTAAATGTGTATTATCTGTATCTTATATACAAAAACTTTCACAAATAATGTCTGAGTTTTACACATTAGCAGATTCATTTTAACTTTTATAAAACACACTCTAGAGAATATGAACTACGACAACTGAAAGCTCTTTTCTAAAATCATTCTAGTACCAGTCACATCTAGTCACTGAATATACTATTTCAATTAATGTGTTGGACAAATGAATAAGATTAGCCTGTTACAACTGTTATAGTGATGGAATTTGGAAAGCTCATTATGATCCCAATTACATATTAAAAGCAATGTCCCTCCTCAATTACTTCATGTTATATCAAATTTAAAAGCCTCAATATATTAAAAAATTAAGAATTTACTAAAATGACTCAAGTACATTTATTATTAAGTCCCCCTTTCCAAAACGCATTCAGACAAGGACTACCTATCAGAGTTACTCCTTTTCATTTAACTGTAAAAAAAAATTCAGAAACCAAGGATGAGAATAATTGCTGAAAAAAGGGTTTAGGTAAGACTAAACTTTATATCTAAATACTAGTAAGGATATCAAAATCCAAAGGAATTTATAAAATCATTTTCCAACAATTAAAAAAACTACAATGGAATTAAATGGTTATCATGATGTAGCCTAGAAAAAATGAGAAACAAAAAATAAGAATTGATCAAATTTGATTATCTCTCCAGTGTAGCACTTGATTTCTGTTTCACCAATGCTGATTTTACTCTCAATTATACTCTAAACCCCCTGGGAAAAAGTCCTTTTTACAAATCATTATGCTTCTAGATATTTGAGTGTCTGCTGATTAAAAAGGCTTTAGTAAAGGCATTCCATTTGCGGCAACTGAAGAATATCCTTTGCAAGAAATGAAGTTCTGTGCCAGGTAACAGATCTTTTATACATTGTAGTCTGCTAATACTTAGCAAAAATTGGCAAGAATTTAAGAGCACATTAATTAAAAAACACATAGAGTAATTACAGTCAACACTTGTAACGTTACCTGTTCAAAATTAGCAGGAAGATGAGGTCCAAGTCTCATCAGTAAATACCACCAGACTTCTAGTTTTGTTAATGCTAGAGTTTCTGTTCTTACATGGATGGAACTCAAAGGCTGCATTAACAACTTGAGTCTTTTTGCACTACATAGTATATCTTAAAGGAAAATAAGCACAAGTAAAAGACTTAAGAGCTAAAGATAAATTTTAAAAATGAGCTAAGCAACAAGTCTCCTTTTACCACACCAAGAGATCAAAAAACTAAAAAATCACCAAGCGGTTTTTGCTCTACCAAAAATTTTCACTTTGACAAACTCCAGTACAGATGGATCAAAAACACTTAATAAGACAACAGTATACTTAAAAAAGCAATAGGTATATTTATTAGATATTGTGTGCCAGGGGTGATTTTCCCATCAGGGGACATCTGGCAATGCCTATAATTACTTTTGCTTACAACTAAGCGAATGCTAACTGGCTTCTAGTCAGCAGAGACCAGGGATGCCGTTAAACTTCCTACAAAACCCAAGACCGTCCCCAACAAATTATCCAGCACAAAAATGCCAAAACTTTGAGAAATACTGTCCTAGCTGCTTTAGCATTCTAATTTTCCCCATGTGACAAAGAAATGTAGGCATAATTTTAAATTATGTCAAAAAAGGCTATCATTTAAAAAAAAAATCAACTAGTCATTTATTCTATCAAACTATATTACTGTTTTGGCCACTGATTCCATTTTGGAAATCTAAATAGATTTATTTAGATTTAAGTCTGCCCTACCTTAATAATGAGGTTTTTAAAATTTAGCATAAAAATTAAATCTAATTTTTAAACATTTATACCAGAAATATACTGTATGAAGAGGACTGGGGAATCAAAATTAACATAGTCTGTGCTCAAGTAACTTGTCAAAAAGACTTGAAAAGGATTTTGAAACATCAGTCAAATCACGTATTTGGTAGAATGGCATTCATTAAATGTTTCTTACAACTACTCTGCCATTTAGCTATTTTGATTAACACTTCTATAAGAAAATAAAGTCAGATCACTGTGCAAACAAGTCCTCTAGTCAGAGACACCTTCCTTTTTTTGACTCCTATTCTATTCATGAGAGTGACTCCATAATATCCTTCTAGTAGCAAAGATTACTAGTTGCCATGCAATAAACCAGTCTGCTTTTATTACAAAACCTGATTTTACTCAGGACAGTGATGGGTGCCCAATTTTTAACTTCTTTTTCTAGTCTGCCATTAAGCCATTCTACCCAATGAGATTTAAGTGGAAGTGTATGTGGGGCTCTTTATAGGTAGCTGACTCAGCTGGGAAGAGGTCCTTTTTGCTCTTCTGCCTTCCCTCCCTTCCCATAGTCTGCATTTAAGGCATACTGAAGATGACAGAACAAAAAGATGGCCTTCTCATTCCCTGATGACTTTGTGAATCCATACTGGTCACAGACTCTCTAGCTCTGGACTTATTTCAAACAAGGAATTTCATTTACTTTCTTTGAGCCATTTCTATTTTATGCTTTAATATGCAAACATACATAATCCCAACAGATTTTAGTTCCTAATATTACTTCACATTGCTGGGTACATAAGATAAACCCAAATACTTGTCTGCTCATAAACCAAAAAAAGGTGACATTTTCAGTTAAAAATTATTTCCAAAAATGTACTTTTAACAAAAACATGGTTAATGCACATCATCTTACAAAACACTAAAAAGAGGAAGAAAAGGGATTACTAATGGTCTTTGGCAGAAAAAAATATAGGACTAAAATCAACATTACCCAGCAGATCTTGTAAACATATAATACTGATTAAATCTACAATTAACTACCACCTAGTTAAGTACTCATACTAACTTTTGAACTAAATACTCTGACTTACAAATATATTACCAAACAACTCCACTGGACAAGATATGGTTAAGGTAAAACCAAAAGGAATCACTTCCATATATTAACACGTTAGCCCTCTACTAGGTACTTTTCTAGAGATTCTGAAAGAAAAAAGGTCACCAGTCACTGATACTTTTATTCCATGGCAATCACAATTGTTTCCTACCATCTATTGGCTATGTGTCCTTTGGTAAATTAATCTCTCTAAAACAGCAGTAATACTTGTATCTCAGATCCATTGTGAAGATTAAATAAGATGTGCACAAAGTACTCAACTCAGTGCTAACAAAGTCACAAATGGCATTCTTCATTTTGTTCTGTTTTTGAAATAATGTGAAACAAATTTTACATTTGTGTTTTTCAATGTCTAGCCTTTGAATTCTATTTTCACTACAAATTTATCCCACTTCCCTCAAAATAAAAAAATTCAGTGATAGCTAAGTTTCAATAAAAAGTACAAAGAATCAGAAAAGCTTCATGTTTTTATCTTAAGTTAAATGAATTTATAGAAAAATCAAAATAGGTAGAATATTATTTACTTACCTGGATTTAAAGCAAAATTATCTATTAAACTCTTCCAAGCAATAAAAGCTATTTTTTTTATCATGGGTGCTCCACTACGAAATCCCAGTTCTTCTAGCTGTAACAAAGAATTGATGAAACTCCCACTTCGATGCAAAGTCTAAAAAAAGAAAATAATTAAAGTTATTTATCTGCATGAAACAAAATAAAGGCATTATTATCATTCATTTATCTATTCATTCACTTAACATATGCTCTCAAGACCTCATAATCTAACAGAGAGACAAAAGACAAATCACACACAAAACATAAAAAGATGTGTTAAGTGTAATAACAGATATGTAAAGTCTCAGGTACTTAAGAAAATACTGAACTCTATACACATTCAAAATTCAATGTCAAAAACATAAAGCTCGATGAAGTAAACACATAACAACATTTCTAAAACATTAAATTAAGAAGGTAGATAAATCCCAAATTTTATCAAGGTAACCACCAAACACATATTTATAAGAAAAAATATAATCAATATTAGAGAAAAATGTTGAAACCTGAAACTAATAAAAACAAGCTTTTCAAACAGACTGAAATAGGAAGGAATACTGATGCATGAAACTCATGCATGAAAAAGAAATGTAGAAAATGGTAATGTCTGATAATAAAATGGCAAAAATGAGATAAAAACCAAGAAAACTGGGTAACTCCTAAAATACTTCCAAATATTATATGATTCAAATGGGAACACTAAAAAAGAGTGTAAAATGGAAAAATGACAAGTAAACAATGCATCACAAGAAAAAATTACATAAACAGTCCTAAGAGTCTATATAAAGCACATGGAATCTTCACAGAATATAAATAATAAAACTTTGAAAATAACAAAGAATCCACAAGAAAACTACTAGATCTAATAAACAAATTCAGCAGAGAACAAGATCAACATATGAAAATCAGTTGTATTTCTACACACCAGCATAAACAAGGCGAAAGGGAAATTAGGAAGGCAATTCCATTTACATAGCACCTGAAAGAATTAAATACTTAGGAATAGATCTAGCCAAGGAAGTGACAGACTTAGATGATGAAAACTACAGAGCGTTAAAAGAAATTAAAGATGTAAATAAAGCAATCTGCAGATTCATTGCAATCCCTATTAAGATTCCAACAGCCTTTTTCAGAGATTATAGGTAAGACAATTCTCAGATTCATATGGAATTCCAACAGATTCAATGGCCAAAACAATCTTGAAAGGGAAATAAAACTGGAGAATTTCACTATAAAACTATAGTAATTAAAACATATGGTAATGGCATAAAGACAGGCATGAAGGCCAACACAACAGAATATTGAGCTCAGAAATAAATCCTTGCACATATGCTTAATTCATTTTCGACAAGAGTACCACAATCATTCAATAAGGAAAACAGTCTTTTCAAAAAATGGTGCTGGGAAAACAGAACATCCACATGCAAAAGAATAAATGTGGACCCTTACCTTACACTATTTCCAAATATTAACTCAAAATGGTTCAAAGATCTAAACTGAACTATAAAATTCTTAGTAGAAAACATAGGGAAAGAGTCACAACACTGAATTTGACAACTTCATGAATATGGCACCAAAAGCACAGGCAACAACAAAAGAAAAAACACATTGTACTTCATCAAAATTAAAAACTTTATGCAATGGATACTATTAAGAAAGCCTAAAGAAAAACTACATAATGAAATATTTGCAAATTACATAACTGATAAGGGATCAACATGCAGAATATGGCACCAAAAGCACAGGCAACAACAAAAGAAAAAACACACTGTTCTTCATCAAAATTAAAAACTTTATGCAATGGATACTACTAAGAAAGCCTAAAGAAAAACTACATAATGAAATATTTGCAAATTACATAACTGATAAGGGATCAACATGCAGAATATATAATAAACTACAACAACAAAAATACAACCAATTCAGAAATTGGTTTTAACATTTACCACAATAAAATAAGTACACCCCAACCCAACGCCAAAAAAACTGGCTGAATGATTCTCATTATTCACTGTAGTTATGTTCTATAAGATCACCTCAAACGCTGAATTAGTGATTTTTGATGGCTCCTATGGGAAACACAGGGTTAGATTTCTTTGAGTTTCTGGTCACAACATTTTGTCACCTGTTCAATATATAACCTTGTTTTACATGTTCCTGTTAGATGATACCTTATTTTATATTGTTGATTCCCTAACATCAAACTCAAGGACTGTAACTTGTTCCTGAACAAAGCTTATTTTTACCACTGGGTAAACATCACAGCCTTCCTTCGCTTAGGAACTAGACAGCACTTTGCCCTATGTCTGAGGACCATTTTAACTAGTGAAATCAAGAAAAAACACAGAAAATGTGGCACCATATGAAAAGGATACTGTTTAAGGTATGAGAGCTAAAAAAAGGCAGAGCATAACCTTGCTTGACTTCAACTGGGAACACGTATGTTAGGAGACTCAAATTCTTTGTGCTCTGGCTGTCTACAAATGACAGAAAATGCTATGCCAAGTAGTGATTTGGAGCTTACAAGTAAATTTTAGTGAGTAGGCAAATTTGTAAGGAAGGCACGCGCAAATAGTTAGGATCAACTGTACTAAAGAAAGGTAAGAAATGAAAGGGTATGGCACACAAAACCTGTGGACTGTTCATTAACTGTGCACTTACCTTTCCAAGTAGTTTAACAAACAAAGGCCACAATTTTAACACATAAGTCTCATTTTTACTCATAAATAGTTTTTGGAGTTCTGAGATTAATTTCTGCAAACAAAAGCAAAATTATTTGCCAAATAAACTCTTGGAAAGGAAAAAAAAATCCAGTATCAAAATTTAGAAATAAGTTTCAAAAATGGATTCCCACAGCCAAATAATTTTTCCCATAATTAATACAAATACCTCCCAAAAAACCCAAAATGAAAACTCTGAAGCATATAGCAAATCTGAAAGAGTTTTACAGCAAATATTTGAATATAAACACCTAGATTTTACCATTAACACTTTCTATGTTTGTCTTATAACTATCTGGCCATCCTACCATTTATCAATCCAACGTATTTTTTTCCTACCACTATACTTTACCCTAAAAACTTCAGAATGCACACCATTAACTAGAGTTCAAATAACAGTACATTAATCTTCTCACACTAATAACAAAAAAATACATTAATAGCTTCATGGCCAACAGACGTGAGAAAATTTTAGCTCAAATTCATGAAGAATTTTATATATGCTATTAAAAATGAATAAACTCATCAAAATAAAACAATTTATGAAGATCTTGCAGTAGACTTGAAGTATAACTTGGAATTATACTCTGAACATTGCCAAGAGGCCTCCTGAATTTAAAAAACAAATAAAACCCCAGGTTTTAGAATCTGGAAGGCAACCTCACTGCCTGGATTACTGCAATATCTCCTGACTGGTCTCCCTGCCTCCTACTCAACCACCCAACTATAGTCTATTCTCAAAACAGCCAGATCAGTACAGCCAGTGATTCCTTCAAAACTCAAGTCATTGCATGCCACTCCTAGGCTCAAAATCTTTAAATATGGCTTTCCGTATAACTCAGAGCAACAACCAAATCCTTACAATGGCCTTCCCAAGGACCCATGTATTGGGTCCTCTCTTCCCCCTTACCCTCACTCACTCTACTGTTGCTTTACTGCCCAGTGGCTCCTGTGTATACCAACCAGGCACACAATCGTAACAGCAAGGCCTTTTCCTCTCACAGTTCTCTTGTGTGGAATGAGCTTATCCCGCATTATCCACACGGCTATCTCCTATACTGCTTTCAAATCACTGTTCAAATGTGCTATTCTTTTATCAAATCTGAGTTTTCCTCTATTAGAATACAAACACCTAGATTCTACTTCCCTGTCCACCTCACCATTCCTCTCTGATGGCACTCACTATCCAGTCCTTGCTGTTTTCCATAGTGCTCTTCACTTAATGCATCATATACTGTATTATTTCTCCCACTGGAAAATAAACTCCATAAGCACCTTTTGTTCACTGCTATATTCAGTGCTTGGAACAACACAATGCATATAACAAGTGCTCACTAAATACATGTTATAAAAGCAAAGGTCAGAAAACCTAAAACCTGAGGTAAGTAATAACTAGGAAATTGTACAGACTAAGTTTATGTGCATTAAATTTCTATCTGTTGGCATTATGCAGTAACAGCCCAGACAGCACTTAATCAGTACTCTCCCTTTTTTGGAAATATAATCCCATTTAAGCAAAGCTGGTTAAAAAAATACAATGCCTTTCTACTTCCCATTCACTGGGGATAGGGTAAAATGCACAGACTGTAGTAATAATGAATAGACAACTTCCTTCCTTATGGTTATGTAGCAGCAATGTGCCTACATTAACTTAAGCAATTCTTTTTTTTCCTGTACCACAAGATATTAGGAAATTAAGAAATTCTTTAATTCAAAGCTAAATTCCTAGATCATAATGCAGTTATATCAATATAAGCCCAGACTGCACTTCAAACTTAGTACAGAACCCTCTGATTCAGTATCCAGAAAATCCTTAAATTAATACTTACAGTAGTCATAAGCTGCTCCGTAATAGACGCTATTTCTTGCTGTTTCTTAAGCAATAATGGCATTCCCATCTCCAGAGCAGTGGCTCCCCGCAAATGTACCTTTTGTGCTGAATGAACCACTAACGGTATGACCAGTTTTGCCCACCTCACTGACTCTTCTCCCATGTGAACTGGAGCTTGTTCAATTAGCCTACAATAGAGAAATCAATGAATAGTTTAGCTTCAGTTTTTAAGTCTAAACTACCAGGAAAATAAGTGACACACAGAAATATGCATAGCATGGCCCATTTGTTTTAGAATACGTACATATATGCATACACGTACAAGAAACAGATCTAATATTTACTTGCTAATTTGCACATTTCTATATTGTTTTTGTAAATTTTTAAAATACGAACACATTGTCTTGTCTTCAGATTAAAAATTTTAAAATATAGTCATCTCTTGGTGTCTGTGGGAGATTGGTTCCAGGACCTCCCAAGGATGCTCAAGTCCCTGATATAAAATGGCATAGCACAGTCATGTCCCACACAAGATTTCAGTTAATGACAAACTGCATTTACAACAGTGATCCCACAAGATTACAATGGAGGTGAAAAATTCCTATCACCTAGTGACATTGTAGCTGTCATAAAGGTTGTAGTCCATTATGTTAACATTTTTGTGACGATGGTGTAAACAAACCTACTATACTCTTTCACATAAAGTATAGCACAATTATGTGAAGTATATAATACTTAATAATAAATGACTATGTTACCGGTTTAAGTATTTACTATACCATACTTTTTGTTGGAGTGTACTCCTACTTGTATTAAAAAGTTAACTGTAAAACAGCCTCAGGCAGGTCCTTCAGAAGGTATTCCAGAAGGCACTGATATCACAGACGATGACAGCTCCACTCCTGCTACTGCCCCTGAAGCCTTCTAGCAGGACAACATATGGAGGAAAGACAGTGATATTGATCACCCTGACCTTGTGTAGGCCCACGCTGATACATATGTTTGTGTCTTAGTCATTAACAAAAAAGTTTAAAAAGCAAAAAAAAATTTTTTAAACAGAAAAAGCTCATAGAATAAGTATCAAAAGAAAATTATTTTTGTACAGGTGTACGATGTGTGTTTTAAGCTAAGTGTTATTACAAGAGTCAAAAAGAAAAACTTGTTTATGAAGTAATAAAGTTACAGTAAGCTAAGGTTAATTTATTATCCAAGAAAGTTTTTTATAAATTTAGTGTAGCCTACATGTACAGTGTTTACAAAGTCTACAGGGGTGGACACTAATGTCCTAGGCCTTCACATTCACTCACAACTCATTCATTGACTGACTCAGAGCAACTTCCAGTCCTGTGAGCTCCATGCATGCTAAGTATCCTATACAAATAATACCACTTTTTATCTTTTATACTGTATTTACTGTACCTTTTCTATGTTTATACACAAATACTTACCATTGTGTTACAACTGCCTATTCAGTACAGTAACATGCTGTACAGGTTTGGAGCCTAGGAGTAACAGTACTAAGTTTGTGTAAGTACACTCTATGTTTCCACCAATGACAAAATCACCTAATGATGCATTTCTTAGACCATATCCTCATCATTAAGCGATGCATGACTATATTTGCATATCACCTACACACATCCTCCTGTATACTTCGAATCATGTCTAGATTACTTATAATACCTAGTATGATGTAAATGCTACATAAACAGTTGTTCTACTGTATTGTTTAGGGAATGAAAAGTCTGTAATAGTCAGTATTGTGAGTATTTTTAATCTGCAGTTAATGTGGAAGCTATGGATACAAAGGGCCAATTGTACTAATTATCATTATACTATCAAATTTAATATTTTTATAGAAGAGAACTGTGATATAATTTCAGCATTAATCAGAACATCAGACCACTAGGTAGTTAAAGCAAATAGCTCAACAACTAAAGAAAACTCTAAAGAATGAAAAACAAGGGGAAACAGAAACCATCAGAGTATGTCAGAGTTTGTGCTGTTAGTATGTCTGTTTAAGAACAGGGATGGGTAGGAAGAAGGCACTTTTCTGTTTCCTACTGGGCACTGTAAGTGCCTTCCTAAAGAACCCCTATGGTTCACTAATGGATTTATATGATTTTTTTAAACCCTTACAAAAGCTTTAACGGAGATGATTTTTTAAACGAGAACTGTGTTATCAGCAGGAAAATAACCCATGTTTACTTTTAAAACTGTCTCAGTAAAAATAAAACTTAGCAACTTATGTATATCTACTTCCACCTTCCAGTTATCTTTTTTCTTAAGTCTTGTGGCCTAAAGGACAGTCCCCTCTTTTAACGTCTATGCCCAATTTAAATCCCAAAAGTCCATTCCTTGAACTAAATTCTAAATTTACTGAATCTATTCTTCTAATTTGCACAACATCCAAATGCATACCTTATGATAACATTTAATGCTTCAAAATCAACAACGGCAGAATGCATCTCTCCTTTATTAAATAGTATTTCTAATGAATCAATTATACTGGGTACCTAAAAGACAGACCAAATAAATACAAATCAAATAAGCTTGAATTGTTTTTACTGGCACAGAGTTAAGATGACATACACAAAAACTATACTCACCATTTTGCCAACAACTTCAGGAGGAAATGTCTGCTTAGATATCACCCAAAGTGCCCTGGTACGTACATTTTTGTCTGGACTCTTGACAGTATCATTCAATTTTGAAAGCAGTTCTTGAATATTTGCCTCTGAAAAACAAGCAGTTTTAATTTTAATCGTATAGAATAGTTTATATTCCTTAAAAATCTCAAATATAAAAGTAGAGAAAAATAAAGTACTCTTTAATCATAAAATTAAATGCATATCCAAAGAGAAGGATCAAAGAATCACTGCTGACATCAAACTTTCCCAAAACACAAAATTCAGATTAGACGGGAAGGTATACTCAGAGAAAATAAATAGTAGACTCCAAATAACAAATAAATAGGCATTTATGCAACTAAAATTAACTATAGGTATCATTAGTAGGTTTAAACACAGGAGATGATTTTTGGCAAGATGCTGTAAATTCTACATCTCTGCTCCAAAATAAACTACTCCTGCTTTAGGTTGCTAACACTTCCATATATAAAAAAGAACAAACAGTAACTTTTCCCTCAGAAAAAAGAAGCAGTAACTTCCTGACATCTTTATTATCTATTGCTAATTTCTCCTCTCTAAAGATCGCTTCCTAGGTCTCCTTTACAACAGCAAACTATTAACTACATAGATCAACAGTTGAGACTACTTGAAAACTTTGAAAGCATCAGGTTCTGTGCTTTCACTACCACTTTCAGTTTCAAATTATCCCACATTTACCACTATGCAAAAAAACTTTTCAATTCAGCATGTTCCTTAGTTCCTTGCTTGAATAAAGGTTTCCATTTTTATAGCAATGTTAAAATATCCTTATTTTTTTGTTTTTAAAATGCCCTTATTTTTTAGAACGAATGATAGTATCAAAGTTAGAGCTATGTTTAGGTGATGATGATAATGTAAACATTATTTCTTTCTTAAAAGCAAATCCTAAACTACAAGTTATGAGACTAATCCAGAGGTAACAGTGCTTTCAACAGTATCAAACTATACTTTAAACTTAAGACTTTATTTATACTCCAAAAATATTAATAGTCATAATAAATTTATCTACCTGATAATTCTGAAGTAATTTTGGGATTATATAAGCAAAACCCCAAGGCTTGTAGAGCAGCACTACTGAGCTCCGAGTTTTGACTGGAAATATGAGTCTACAAAAACAAAATGACATTACAAACAAGTGCAATTGTAAATCAATTTTTAGAAAGCAAAGCTGATTACAAAACAAGCAAATGCATTACATTTTAATCTGATCAAAAAATCATTTTGTGAATAGGCAAAAAAGGAATAAGATCATAAGCCATGTATACAGCTTGGCAAAAGGAAGAGGGAACTCAATGAAGAGAGCAACTCAATGAAGATAAAGAACATTTCTACACTTGTGAAAGCAAAGAAAAAGTCAACAGATGAAAGATGCTAAAGATACTAGACATGGGGGAAGGTGGCTCAAGGGTGCCATCGTCCCTTCCTCCGAGAGAGGGAGGTGTATGGGGGGTGGGTCCAGCCCCCAGTGCAAAAAAAAAAAAAAAAAAAAGATAGTAGACATGAAAAAGGGAGCAAGGTCTCTACAAAAAGAGTAAGCAGAAGACTCAAATGCAAAAGCTGACATTCTGGTTTTAGAGTGGAGTCTGACACCTCTTCCTCCAAGATTGGAAGAGTGAAGTGGTTGGAATGTAACATTAACTAAGTATCTAATATTTGCTAGCTTCCAACATTATCTCAATATTAAAGTAAAATATTTTTTAAATCCCTACTTTATAGATAAAGGAATTTTAATCCATGTCAATTTAGAATCCAAAGCCCAACCCATACTATGCCTGTAAACGGTATAAAAGCCCAAACCTGTCAAATGGAGTCTCGATATATTCCTTGACATTTACTCATAACCCTGTGCTCTTTCCTCGTAACATTTTCTACTCCAAAGTTATTTATTTTCAAAATCCCCCATATCTCTTTGAATCAAACATCCAAGGAATCCTCCATTTTTATTCTTGAACAGGGAG
>NW_012135858.1:2375591-2388574 GCF_000956105.1 Propithecus coquereli
CTGCCTCAGCACATCCTGTTAACCCAGATGAGGTCTTTGTGTTTCAGATCCTGGAGTGAGTTGAAAGTCAAAAAAAGAAAAAAAAAATTTTGAAAATGTTATGTATCTCCAGAAAATTTATTTCCATTAATTTATCATCACATTTATATAATGAAAAAAAAAAAAAAAAAAATGTTAACAACTATGACAACAATACTTAGGGTAGGCAGTATCTTGGATGCTTTAACACTTAGCCAGAAATCATGCTAAAATGTACAATACTCGTTTTAAAAGCACAAAAACAAGGTCATAAAAGTAAGAACTCAAAGGGAGATTTAGTTCAATCTTTTCATTCTAAAACCAAGGAAGTTGAAAAGTTAGGTGTTAAGTAAAGTCGGGAAGCCATGGTCATCAAGAGAGGACAAAAGCAGGTCCTTAGTTTGATGTTAAACTATACCACCTCCCTACAACAAGCAAAAAAGGTAACATAATAATGGCTAACGCCTAAGGCAAAAACTGAGGGTGAGTGAAAATTGGGGGAAAAAAAAAAAGTACTTCTGCTACCTACAGAGTAGACCAAAGACAATTATAATTTTAGAAGCATTTATTTAGAAGTACATTCCCAAAAGGAAAGACAACAAATAATCTCCGATCACTGCTTTCAAGAATGTAGGCTTTGGGCAACTTTAGGCAAATTAAACCAATTTCTTTATTTGCAAAGTGGGAATTAAGGAATAATCTCATGGAGATGTGGAGAATTAAGTGAGAGAAAGCATGTAAGGCAATTAAGACAGTACCTGAGAAGTTTTATGTAATCAACAGACAATATTATAATCAGTCAATATCATTGGTGTTATTTTAGATTCAAATTTTTTGAGTCAGCCGGTAAAACTTTTTAAAACCACCAAAAGTGAAAAACTATTTAATAAACACATACCTTTAAAACTTTGTACAGCCGAAGAAGTTTTTTCTCAATTTCAATAATTACTTCTTTTCCTTCTTCGCCAGTCATACGACTTAAAAAGCAGAAAGAACACAAGTTTATGCAAGTGGCAGAAACAAAAAAATACTGTACTCACTCCTTAAAATACCTGCACTATCTTTTCAAAGATTACTGTCGAACTCTTCTAAATGAACTGACCCAGTCTGTGAGGTATGTAAGAATATATAGAACACATAATGCAATACGTGTTCAAATATAAGTACCAAAAAACCCTCAGAATACCTTTTTGCATCCTGCAAGTTTTGACAGTTTGACTACGTAAAGACGGAACAGGGATCTCTATTCATAGCTACAAATTTACTAACGATTTACAAAAAACTTTACAAAAGACTGCATAAAGTAGTAAATTTCTACAGAAAATATTTTGAAGCATTTTGCAACTAAAATAAAAATCATGTTACTGCTATACTAAAAAACCAATTCTGGGTGGCCACATTTTCCCAACACATCAGGGGTTTACACTGAAAACCATTCCTACAACCACTTCCAACCAGCACTTTTTAAAATCCCTCGTTTGCAAGACACACGTGCAGGCTCCCTCCTTGCAAACAAACACCGTGAGCGCCCAGCAGCACCCGGGAACGTCACTCAGCATGCGTCTCCCCAGCCCCCCAACTGGTCCAGGACGCTGGCGTCCTTACATTTGCGCCAGACTTCTAGAATTCACTTATTCAGCACGCCCCATTAAACCTATCGTCTTTCTCCCCAGACCCAACCGGGCCCCCCCTCCGCGGGCCTCACCTGGTCAGAGTCAGGTAAGCGTCAGTCTGCTCTCCATGTGAGGCGGAAGGGTCTTCCAAAGTCTCCAACAGCGGCGCGAGGGGGCCCTGACCCCTGGCCGTCATGTCGGCCACCTAAGGCCCGAACCGGAAGAGAAGAAAACCCGGTGACTGACGGAAAACAGCCCCGCGGCGGCCCAGCTTGAGTCCGGCCCCTGTACCCGCACGCCCGCCCGCGGCGTCTCAGCCACGCCGCATTTACACACCAGGCATCTGGCGCACAAACTCAAGCCCTAACCTTCTCCTGGGCCGGGCAACACACACCTGGGCCCACGCTGCGCTCGAGCCTGGGCCCGCTCCCGCCACCACTTTCCCGGGCAGCTTTCAACAGAGGGAGGAGACCGGCTGGGGGCGGGAGAAGCCCGGGGAGCGAGGCGTCTCGTCGCGAGGGGGCGGAGGTTGCGCCAGACTAAGGGGTCCCTGCAGCCTACCAGTGTGTCCCGGATACTTATCCCCACGTACAAAGATCAGATCAGGGTCCTCTCTACCGCTGCCCCTCCGCACCCAGACGCCGCCGGAGCTCCACTTTCCCGGCTCGGGCTGTTTACTCACGCGTGCAGCCCGCTCCCTCCTCAACCAAGATGGCGGCGGGGGCGGGCCCAGGAGCGCGCGGGCGTGGGGCAGGCCTGGCGGGAGAGGCTCGAGCCAATCCAACAGGCAGCGGCGTGCAGGAGTTATCGATGGCCTCCCTTCCTTGCCCAGCTATTCCGCCCCGCCCCTTGGGTCACCTTCAGGTTGTGGTGCTTTGCTTAAGGTGTGGGACTTGAAATTCACAATGTGAGTTAATCGCTCAGATTCACCAGATTTAATTTAGTGGGCCTTCAGACTAAGTTTTCAAACTCCAAGCCCAGTGCTTGTTGAAATACAGCAACAAATCATCTAGCAAAAGGACAAAATGTACTCTTAGGTTAAAGACTAAGAGCTGTATCCCAAGCGGGTCTAGATTCCAACTCTGGTTCTGTGTGACCTCAGCAAGTTAACATTCAACGCCTCAATTTCCTCCTCTGGGAGGGCTAATAGAACCTACGTCAAGTGTAGGTGAAGTGAGAAAAGATAAGAGTCCAATGTTTCTCAAGTTTTAAGCACGCATAACAATGGCCTAGAAAGTTTCGTTATTAAGCTGCAGATTTCAGGGTCCCGCCCTTAAACACTGTGATTAAGTAGATTTAGGAAGCTCCAAAGGATCTGCATTCTTCTATTAGGCCCCCGGATGTTGAAGGTTGGGGTTTGGCGGCTTAGGTGTAAAAATGACCCATGTCCACGCAAACCCCCAAGACAGTCATTTCTCTTAATATGGTGCTCCCCTTTTCATATGCATACGAGCGCTCTCAAGCAGCAGACAGGGTTGTGTCAACTTCAAACCAGGCATTTAAGGCCCAGGAGTGTTGGAACTTTCCAGGCTGGCCTCATGGGTTCCTGGCTCCAGTTTTGATCTCCCACCCTCATACAGTACAACTATCGGCTCTAGAAGCTGAGGCTGCTTTTTGCTCTTGTCTGTGTCATCTGCACTTAGCCAAAAGTCTGTCAAGCCAAGCACTAAATATATAGCGTGTTTCTTGAACAAAAACATGAAGGGAGAAAGAGAGAGGGATACATACAAGGTCTTGCGAGCCAAAGTATGGAAATTAAAAGCTTAAAAATGGTAAAGAGTTGTGTCTGGGTGAAATATGAATAGCCTACGAAAGTAACCACTGAGAAGGGTTTTCAGTGCAGCCTGTTCAAATGTTCTTTAACCTTCAGAGGGAAATTTGCTCCTCTTTTTCTGGGCTTTGGGAAGTCAACACAAATATTGAAGAAGGACAAGTTATTAGACAACGAATGAAATAAATGAACACATTTGCAACATTTAGATTTCAGTATAATGGCACTATTGTGTTGGAAATTGAGAGGATCTTGAAACTCAATTACATTGTATGATGAGATTAGTAGAAAGAACAGTGAGCTTGTCTCCACCCAATCATTATGTTCCCTACCCTGCTTTAAAACTGTTCTTTCTGGCACTTATCACTACCTGATCTTATATATTGGTTTTTTATTGTTTGCCTCTCCCCACTAGGATATAAATTCTGTAACGGTAGGGATTTTGCCTTACACATTTTTTTTCCCATTAATTTCTCATTTACAGAGAAAGAGCTGGGGTGGTCATGTTACTTCTTTCGCAGGTATGGTTCTTTGATCTTACCAAAATGTTATATAATATCTTATTATTCTCCCTTCTGTGCCTAAAATCCTCCAGCAATTCCTATCAATCATAGGATCAATTTCAAAACTGTTAGCATAACATGCAAGCCTATTATATCCCCATCATTTCCAGCCTTAACCCCACTTCCTCATGTTCTGAACAGTTTGCCAGAATCTCTTAATTTCTATGTCTTTGAAGATTCCTTGTATTTAGAACATTTTCCAAGAGTGATAAATAATAGTCAACTAAAATCACACCTTTTTATGAAATCCTTCCCTCATCTACTCTTCCACTACATACATTCCCCCCAAAGAGAATTAAATGCTTCTGTCTTCATGCTATAGATCTGTTAAAGTGAGTATCTCATTAATTTATTATTGTTTGGTTATAGAAATCTGCAATGGCAGAGTTGAAGGTTAGCCTGAGGGGAATTAATTTCATCCATAATCTCAGTCAGTGCCCCTCCCTGCTCTTTGATATTTTCTCAATCGGATCTAAAATACTAAGATATTACAGTGTCAAAAAAATCCCCTTCCTCACCCAGATCCCTCTCCACACACTGTTCCAACTTGATTGCTCCCTAAAACTTCTCTTGTATAGAAACTTTGAAGCTACCACGATGGATCTGCTCCCACTGGGCAATAAATTCATGGTACCTGGCACTCAATAAATAGAATTTGAATTAATTTGTTCTCTATCCTGAAATCAGTATGTCAAAGATTTGTCTGCACTTTCATGTGCATTGCAGCACGATTCAAAATAGTCAAGTTATAGAATCAACCTAAGTATCTGTGAACAGAGAAAGGGATAAAGAAAATTTGGTATATATACAGAATGGAATATTACTCAACCTTAAAAAAGAAGAAAACTCTTGTCATTATGCTAAGTGAAATAAGCCAGGCCTAGAAAGACAAATACCATATTTTCTCACTTATATGTGGAATCTAAAACTATCAAACTCATAAAAGCAGACAGTAGAATGGTGAATACCAGAGACAGGGGTGGGGAGAATGGGGAGATGATGGTCAAAGGGTACAAAGCCTCAGATGGGAGGATTAAGTGTGCTTTTGAGCTCTATTGCACAGCATGATGAATACAGTTAATAACAATGTATTGTACCTTTCAAAATTGCTAAGAGAGTAAATTTCAAATATTCTTACCACAAAAAATGATAAGTATTTGAGATGATGGATATGTTAATTAGCTTGATTCAATTATTCCATATTGTATTTACAAATTATAATATCACTTTGTACCTTGTAAATATATAGAATTATAATTTGTCAGGACAAGTGCAGTGGCTCACGCCTGTAATCCCAGCATTTTGGAAGGCCAGTGCAGGAGGATCACTTGAGGTCAGGAGTTCGAAACCAGCATGGGCAACATAGCCAGACCCTGTCTCTACAAAAAATAAAAATTAGCCAGGTATGGTGGTGTGCACCTATAGTCCTAGCTGCTTGGAGGCTGAAGCAGAAGGATCACTTGAGCCCAGGACTTGGAGATTACAGTGAGCTCTGATCATGACACTGCACTCCAGACTGGGTGACAGAGAGAGATCTGTCTCTAAATAAATAAATAAGTAAATAAATACATAAAATTTGTCAATTTACAGTAAAATTTTTTACACAATCACACACTCACACATGCACACACCAATAGCACACTACTGACAAATACTGCACAGTAGCAGTTTGAGAGAACTATTTTGTAAGCTATGATTTATGTGTAATGGGAAAAATACCTTTTGAGTCCCATGGCATGATGTAAATTTGTATTCTGTTCATTTTTTTCCTTTTCTACTTGATAATCCATCAACAATATTTATGTATTGCTCACAGTAGGTGAAGTGAATGTTTTATGAGAAATTTTGAGCCATAAATAATTTCTTATGTACTCTAGTACTCATGGATGCAATATTGTCCAAGAATGATTGTTTACTTCAATAAAATAATATAGTAAATACAAAAAAATTATGAGTTATAAGGATTCTGAGAGATATATGAAACATTACCCAACATGATAACTATTTCACTGTCTTTAAAGAAAGTCACATTTTGAGGTCTTATTTAGCTTTTTAATTTTAACTCTGAGTTGCTGAAAGATCCACTGATGGACCTTTCAACAGGTAATAAATAAAAAAAAAGATCTTTAAGATTATTTCATTCCATCACTAGTTCATATACTATAAATATACACAGCTAATAATGTGTCTCATGACTAGCATAAAATTTGTTATGCTTACATTCAGACTTATTTTACAATATTATCAAATTATATTAACCAAGAGGAGCTACTGTGGTCTCCAACACTGCAGTACTAGTCCCGTCCATGGCCTGTTAGGAACCAGACAGCAGAGCAGGAGGTGAGCAGCGGAGAGGGAGCAGAAGCTTCATCTTGTATTTACAGCCATTGCTCGCATCACCACCTAAGCTCTGCCTCCTGTCAGATCAGCAGCAGCAATAGATTCTCATAGGAGCGTGAACCCTACTGTAAACTGTGCACATGAGGGGTCTAGGTTGCACGCTCCTTATGAGCATCTAATGCCTGATGATCTCAGGTGGAGCTGAGGCGGTGATGCTTGCGCTGGGGAGTGGCCACAAATACAAATTATCATTAGCAGAGAAGTTTGCCTGCACAATAAATGCAGTGCTTGAATCATCCTGAAACTGGTCCCTAGTGTCAAAAAGGTTGGGGACTACTGTTTTAACAGACTGAAGGCCTTATCTGGACAAATAGTTTCACTCTTTCCAATGAGCTGAGTAGAGTTCCTACCATTTACAACCAAACTACTCCTTTTTAGATGAGAAAATAGAGCCTCTTTGGGCTCAAATGAAAAAAGAGAGGCAACATAGTGTAACGACTAAACCTGGAGCTTGATTGGTATGGTTTAAATCCTGCTCTACCACTTATTATCTATGTAACTAATTAAAGTGTGACTCTGGCAAGCTACTCAACCTTTTGTGCCTCAGTTTCCTTAAAATGGGGGTAATCGCACCAAGCTCATAGGCTTGTGAGGAGTCTGTAAGTTAATACATACATGAAATTCGCTTAGAACAATGCATGGGCATGTGCTGTAAGTATTCAGAAAACGTTATCCGTAGAAACTTTGGTTTCTTGGGTTCAAATAAAACAACACGTTCCAAAATCATGAATGTTTCCTAAAAAAGAAACACTTTTTTCATTGAAATGGGTTTCCTAGCCCACATTAAAAATATGGAACTACAACTAATCAACAATAATTTAGTGCTATATTTCTCAAAGTGTAGTCCCAGGATCATTGCATCAGATTCCTAAGGGAGCCTCTTCATATGCAAATATCTGGACCATACCTCTCAGACCTACTCTACCAGAATTTCTAGGGGAAGCCCACTAATCTACATTTTTGATATGCACCCTGAATTATTCTTATCAGCACCAAAATTTGAGATTCCTGCTATGTTCAAGGCACAAATTTTCTATAATTTTATGGGCTAACTCAACTATAAAATCTATTTGTAATTAGAACACAAGCCTCTATTTCTGAAAAAACTCACCTATGTATGGCAGAAATGCTTTGCCTATATCCAAAACATATTCATGACAAGAAAACAAAAATATTTTAGAAGCTCGAGAGATACGAAAATAACTCGAACTGATGACCTTGAAGAGGCAAAAGGGAAAGTGACTCATTGTTATGCTTCAGGACTTCTGGAGAAAGAACATAATCACAAACAGAAAATGAATCCCGTTTGAAGCTGGGCACAGTTGTGTGTGCCTATAGTTCCAGCTGCTCTGAAGGCTGAGGTGGGAGGATTGCTCAAACCCACGTTCAAGGCCACCTTGGAAGTCCTAAGGAAAAAAAAAAGAAAATGAATCCAGTTTGAATTTATCACCAGGGCTACTCATGAGCAGAATTTTTTTTGAGACAGAGTCTCATCTGTTGTCCAGGACTAGAGTGCCACGACGTCAGCCTAGCTCACAGCAACCTCTAACTCCTGGGCTAAAGCGATCCTCCTGCCTCAGCCTCCCAAGTAGCTGGGACTACAGGTGTGCACCACCATGCCCGGCTAATTTTTTGTTTCTATTTTTAGTTACCTGGCTAAGTTTTTCTATTTTTAGTAGAGACAGGGTCTTACTCTTGCTCAGGCTGTTCTGGAACTCCTGATCTAAAGTGGTCCTCCCGCCTCGGCCTCCCAGAATGCTATGATTACAGGCATGAGCTGCCACACCTGGCCTCATGGGCAGAATTAAACAAACAGTCTTTTCCATCACTGAGTTAAGAAAATTTTCTCAAACTCGTGCTTTGGAAAACACTCCTCAGGCTGAGCTTTCCTCTAAACTCCCCAACAATCAACACAGAAGACTTCTATGACCAAATGTGGGTTGTTTTCTCCACACACCAAGCAGCGGACACCAGCTGGGTGTCCTCTAATTCAATTCCAACACTATCTACCTGAAGACAGTGTCAGATCCCACGGGGTGAGGTCTCAGTCCCCAAGAGGCCCCTCCCCAAGACACCAGGCCTCTGGAGCTTCTGACCGATCAGCTTCAAATTGGGGTTCCCACAACCCCCTCCCTCTTTGGGTTCAATTAATTTTCTGGAGCAGCCCACAGAACTCAGGGAAACACATTTAAGGATTTATTGTAAAGGATTTTATAAAGGATACAGATGAAGAGATGTGTGCGGTGAGGAATGGGGGAAGGGGCGCAGAGGTTTCATGCCCTCCCAGGGCCAACACCCTCCGGAAACCTCCACATGTTCAGCTACCTGGCAGCTCTCCAAACCTTGTCCTCTTGGGTATTACGGAGGCTTCATTATATAGGCTTGATTGACAACCACATAGAAATGTGATCGGACAAAAAAATGTGTGATTTAAACCCAGCAAGGCCTGTCTGTTCAGATTCTTCCTGGCTTCCCTGTGTAGCTTTCCTTCCTCCAGGGTGTCAACAGAAAAAAAAAAAAACAAACTCTGTAAAATAATTTTAAAGAGATTTACTCCGAGCCAAATTTGAGGACCTTGACCCGGAGCCACGCCCAAGAGGTCTTGAGCAGTGGACTCGGTGTGGCTGGGTTACAGTTTGGTTTTATACATTTCAGAGAGACAGGGGTTACAGGTAAAGTCATAAATCAATACATGGGAGGCATACATTGGTTTGGCCCGAAAAGGCGGGACATCTCAAAGCAGGGGCTTACAAATCATAGGTGGATTTAGGGATTTATTAGTTGACCATTGGCTGAAAGAGTTAGGTTTTGTCCAAAAGAACAGGAATCAGCTGAAAGTAATGTTTGAGGGTTTTTTAATTTATCACGATGCTAGCTGAAAGAAATGTTTGAGGGTCTTTTATCTATTACATGATGCTATACCAGAATCAGGTTGGCAAGTAAACAACGTCATGAAAAACCTGTTGACCGAGATTTTATCATTTGTAGGCATGACTCATCTGGCCTCCTTAGGAAGGAATTTTGAGCAAAAGAAAAAGATCGGAGTTTAGTCCTCCATACCCTTAGGCCTGTTAATGGGTTACAAAGGATGTCTCCAAGAAGGGAGGGGGGCATGATAAGGCATGTCCGACCTTCCTCCTTGCAGGCAATTTAGTTTTAGGATATTCCTTTGGCCACGAGGGGGTCCCCAGCCGGTGGGGGGTGAGCCTTAAAATTTTATTTTAGTTCACAAGGGTATGGGGCCGGACTCTTTCTGGAATGAGGGTCTTTTGACCCACAATCGGATTAGAGTCCTGCCTTGGGCAGGTGAAAAGAGGACAGGAGAAGGTCAGAGAGAGAGATTCTATCTCCGGAGGCCTAAAGCACCCCAACATTATGAGAAGGACTATGACAGTTATGAAACTACATAGGAACAGTAGATGAATACCAATATATAAATCATAACACCACAACTTCCTAGTCTGGTAAACTAATACAACTAAAAATTTAAAATTCTATAACTTTACTATGGAAAAAACAGAATTTTGGCCTAAATTTATAAGCTTGATTGTCTGCTATCATATGATACTGGTAGAAATATAAATTGGTGCAACCTCTGCAAAGGAAAATTTGCAGTAATTTTTTTTTTTTTTTTTGAGACAGAGTTTCATGCTGTTGCCTTGGGTAGACTGCAGTGGCGTCATCGTAGCTCACAGCAACCTCAAACTCCTGGGCTCAAGTGATCTTCCTGCCTCAGCCTCCCAAGTAGCTGGGACTACAGGTGCGTACCACTGTCAAGTTTCAGTCTGAAATGTTGGTTCTTACTGTGGTCATGGCTGAAGAATGAACAGACACACCAAAGTAAAGCAAGCACAAAAATGAAGTTTATTGAGGAAAGAAAGATAGGATTATAGAGCAAGAGCAAGATATAGGTTTACAGGGCGTGATACATACACTACAGATGGCAACCGGACCCATTGTCGCAGCAAAGGGAGAACAAAAGGAAGGGGCCAAAAAGGGCCTTTGTGCCCGGATGGGACATCCCTGTGGCTCAGATGTCACCATGGAACCACTTTGATCGGACAGTTGGAGTTGCATGCACTGAGTCTTAACTAGGCATGCAGATTGTTCTAGGTCAATTTCTATACTCTATGGTACCTATGCAGGTTGGCCTGTGGGCTAGAGAGTCTTCTGCATTCTTTTGCAGCTGGTGCACTAAGTTCTGATTGGCAATAGGGCGTTCTCTCCTCCCCTAGGTGTGGCAGGAGAGTATTAGGGTGGGGCAGGACCAAGACGGGGCCTGGGGCCCACCCTTATCCTTCTTCCCAGGTGGGGCAATTGCACCAAGGCAACAGCACCCGCTTTTGTAGCTAGGAGACCCAGAATCCCTCACTATCTACTTACCACCACACCCAGCTAATTTTTTCTATTTTTTGTAGAGACAGGGTCTTGCTCTTGCTCAGGCTGGTCTTGGACTCCTGACCTCAAGTGATCCTCTGGCCTCAGTCTCTCAGAATGTTAGGATTAGAGGTGTGAGCCACTGCAGCTCGCTGAATATTTGAAGTATTTGTTAAAATTACAAGTTCCCAAAGACTTTAAATGCAAAACTTTCACTTCCAGGTGATCATCCTACAAATATACACAAAATGAAATAGGTAGACATTCGTTCATTGCAGAATTATTTATAATATTAAAAGATTAGAAACAACCAATAAGGACGTGTTAAATAGGTTATGGTACATCTACACTGTATAATACTGTGCAGCTATTTATAATACTATTTATAGTACTGAAATATAGAAAATAGCAATATCCAAAAAATATTTATTGGGAAAGAAGTTTCACTATAAAAGGAAACAGACTTCCTTGGAGAAATGGTTAATCCCAGTGCTGGGGCTGAGAAAGTAAAGAAAAGCCTAGAAGATCTCTTTGTGCCAGAAAATAAATAAGTGTTTATTGTTGGGAACATGTCAAATTGATGGGAACATGTTAAAAGGACTCAGGGGCCAGTTTGAAGGGCTCCCATTGGCTAAATTTGGAAGAATGCATTATAACCTATTGGTTGATTGAAAAAAGAATCCGCAAGCCCATACTGATACTAAAGAGATACAGATAAATAAAAGGAAAAGGAATGACAGAGCTAGAAAAAATCACCATTTTTCAGCAATGATAGTAATAATCGATTCAGGCAATAATCAGTAGGTGCTAAAACCCTGAGTGAAAGTTTGATGGAGAGCAGCCTTAAAGTACCTTCTCATAAGATATTTATCAATTAAGAATGATATATGGGCCAGACAGTGGCTCACACTTGTAATCCTAGCACCTTGGGATGCTGGGTTGGGAGGATTGCTGGAGGCCAGAAGTTTGAGATCAGACTGAGCAACATAGTGAGACCTCATCTCTACAAAAAGAAAAATTAGCTGAGCATGGTGGCATGTGCCTATAGTTCTAGCTCCTTGGGAGGCTGAGGCAGGAGGATTGCTTGAGCCCAGAAGTTTGAGGTTGCTGTGAGTTATGATGACACTACTGCACTCTAGTCTGGGCAGCAGAGTGAGACCCTGTCTCTCCAAAAATAAATAAATAAATAAATAAAAGAAGGATAAATGGTAACTTCACAGTTGTGAACACCTAAAGAAGAGCACCAACATTAGTATAAACTGATATCACTGAGATTTGATATGATTCACTGAGGAGACAACATCATTTTGATAGTACTTCTGCCAAAAATTCACAAACTAAATCTATCCATGAAGAAAGAATCAGAAAAATCTGTGTTGAAGGATGTTCTATAAACACAAAATAGGCCAGGCGTGATGCTCACACCTGTAATCCCAGCACTTTGGGAGGCCTAAGCAGGGATCACTCGAGTCCAAGAGTTCGAGTTACAGTGAGTTATGATCATGCCACTGCCCTCCAGGCTGAGTGATGGAGGAAGACTCTGTCTCAAAAAAAATAAATAAATAAAAAATAAAAAATATTCTCCATCTCTTTGTGCCCAAGGGAAAAAAAGAAAACATTGCCAATAAAATCTATCCCTTAAATAAGAAGCAATGGCTTAGCCTCCTTGCCTCAGAGCAATTATAAGTCTCAACTAAGAAGTCAAAATCGCCTCAGATCTCATAGTAGGCCTTTAAATCTAATATTGCCACACATAATAAATCATTATTTCTAGTAGAAACCACCCAACTTTTAAAATTTATTGATTAATTATGAATTATTGTCATTTTCTCCTTTTAGAACTCAATACCATTCAACCTATACATAATGATATAACCAAAACTCATTCAGCAAGTGATTCAAAGACAAAAACAAGATAAACTCACAATGATCAATGTGTGAATTGAAAATCACATCTCCGCAAATGAAAGTTCATCTTCAAGGACTGTGAACAACAATGGTGAAGATCTGAACTTGATGGTCAGCTTTGTCTGAATGAGGACCAAAAGGGAGGACTAAGAATAAAAGAGTCCCCTTAAATGTAGGAAAACATTAATTCTTCAGAAGCCATGATGATAAACACCATTAGGAGTGGTTTTAGACCTGTTCAAGTCATCAATGACAGCTCACCTCAATGACCATGATATTGAAAGCAACAGTTCCTCATTTCTGAAAGTCAGCGACTCAGGTGTGACTCATTCC
>NW_012135858.1:2388624-2411901 GCF_000956105.1 Propithecus coquereli
AAAGTCATAAATCAATACATGGGAGGCATACATTGGTTTGGCCCGAAAAGGCGGGACATCTCAAAGCAGGGGCTTACAAATCATAGGTGGATTTAGGGATTTATTAGTTGACCATTGGCTGAAAGAGTTAGGTTTTGTCCAAAAGAACAGGAATCAGCTGAAAGTAATGTTTGAGGGTTTTTTAATTTATCACGATGCTAGCTGAAAGAAATGTTTGAGGGTCTTTTATCTATTACATGATGCTATACCAGAATCAGGTTGGCAAGTAAACAACGTCATGAAAAACCTGTTGACCGAGATTTTATCATTTGTAGGCATGACTCATCTGGCCTCCTTAGGAAGGAATTTTGAGCAAAAGAAAAAGATCGGAGTTTAGTCCTCCATACCCTTAGGCCTGTTAATGGGTTACAAAGGATGTCTCCAAGAAGGGAGGGGGGCATGATAAGGCATGTCCGACCTTCCTCCTTGCAGGCAATTTAGTTTTAGGATATTCCTTTGGCCACGAGGGGGTCCCCAGCCGGTGGGGGGTGAGCCTTAAAATTTTATTTTAGTTCACAAGGGTATGGGGCCGGACTCTTTCTGGAATGAGGGTCTTTTGACCCACAATCGGATTAGAGTCCTGCCTTGGGCAGGTGAAAAGAGGACAGGAGAAGGTCAGAGAGAGAGATTCTATCTCCGGAGGCCTAAAGCACCCCAACATTATGAGAAGGACTATGACAGTTATGAAACTACATAGGAACAGTAGATGAATACCAATATATAAATCATAACACCACAACTTCCTAGTCTGGTAAACTAATACAACTAAAAATTTAAAATTCTATAACTTTACTATGGAAAAAACAGAATTTTGGCCTAAATTTATAAGCTTGATTGTCTGCTATCATATGATACTGGTAGAAATATAAATTGGTGCAACCTCTGCAAAGGAAAATTTGCAGTAATTTTTTTTTTTTTTTTTGAGACAGAGTTTCATGCTGTTGCCTTGGGTAGACTGCAGTGGCGTCATCGTAGCTCACAGCAACCTCAAACTCCTGGGCTCAAGTGATCTTCCTGCCTCAGCCTCCCAAGTAGCTGGGACTACAGGTGCGTACCACTGTCAAGTTTCAGTCTGAAATGTTGGTTCTTACTGTGGTCATGGCTGAAGAATGAACAGACACACCAAAGTAAAGCAAGCACAAAAATGAAGTTTATTGAGGAAAGAAAGATAGGATTATAGAGCAAGAGCAAGATATAGGTTTACAGGGCGTGATACATACACTACAGATGGCAACCGGACCCATTGTCGCAGCAAAGGGAGAACAAAAGGAAGGGGCCAAAAAGGGCCTTTGTGCCCGGATGGGACATCCCTGTGGCTCAGATGTCACCATGGAACCACTTTGATCGGACAGTTGGAGTTGCATGCACTGAGTCTTAACTAGGCATGCAGATTGTTCTAGGTCAATTTCTATACTCTATGGTACCTATGCAGGTTGGCCTGTGGGCTAGAGAGTCTTCTGCATTCTTTTGCAGCTGATGCACTAAGTTCTGATTGGCAATAGGGCGTTCTCTCCTCCCCTAGGTGTGGCAGGAGAGTATTAGGGTGGGGCAGGACCAAGACGGGGCCTGGGGCCCACCCTTATCCTTCTTCCCAGGTGGGGCAATTGCACCAAGGCAACAGCACCCGCTTTTGTAGCTAGGAGACCCAGAATCCCTCACTATCTACTTACCACCACACCCAGCTAATTTTTTCTATTTTTTGTAGAGACAGGGTCTTGCTCTTGCTCAGGCTGGTCTTGGACTCCTGACCTCAAGTGATCCTCTGGCCTCAGTCTCTCAGAATGTTAGGATTAGAGGTGTGAGCCACTGCAGCTCGCTGAATATTTGAAGTATTTGTTAAAATTACAAGTTCCCAAAGACTTTAAATGCAAAACTTTCACTTCCAGGTGATCATCCTACAAATATACACAAAATGAAATAGGTAGACATTCGTTCATTGCAGAATTATTTATAATATTAAAAGATTAGAAACAACCAATAAGGACGTGTTAAATAGGTTATGGTACATCTACACTGTATAATACTGTGCAGCTATTTATAATACTATTTATAGTACTGAAATATAGAAAATAGCAATATCCAAAAAATATTTATTGGGAAAGAAGTTTCACTATAAAAGGAAACAGACTTCCTTGGAGAAATGGTTAATCCCAGTGCTGGGGCTGAGAAAGTAAAGAAAAGCCTAGAAGATCTCTTTGTGCCAGAAAATAAATAAGTGTTTATTGTTGGGAACATGTTAAATTGATGGGAACATGTTAAAAGGACTCAGGGGCCAGTTTGAAGGGCTCCCATTGGCTAAATTTGGAAGAATGCATTATAACCTATTGGTTGATTGAAAAAAGAATCCGCAAGCCCATACTGATACTAAAGAGATACAGATAAATAAAAGGAAAAGGAATGACAGAGCTAGAAAAAATCACCATTTTTCAGCAATGATAGTAATAATCGATTCAGGCAATAATCAGTAGGTGCTAAAACCCTGAGTGAAAGTTTGATGGAGAGCAGCCTTAAAGTACCTTCTCATAAGATATTTATCAATTAAGAATGATATATGGGCCAGACAGTGGCTCACACTTGTAATCCTAGCACCTTGGGATGCTGGGTTGGGAGGATTGCTGGAGGCCAGAAGTTTGAGATCAGACTGAGCAACATAGTGAGACCTCATCTCTACAAAAAGAAAAATTAGCTGAGCATGGTGGCATGTGCCTATAGTTCTAGCTCCTTGGGAGGCTGAGGCAGGAGGATTGCTTGAGCCCAGAAGTTTGAGGTTGCTGTGAGTTATGATGACACTACTGCACTCTAGTCTGGGCAGCAGAGTGAGACCCTGTCTCTCCAAAAATAAATAAATAAATAAATAAAAGAAGGATAAATGGTAACTTCACAGTTGTGAACACCTAAAGAAGAGCACCAACATTAGTATAAACTGATATCACTGAGATTTGATATGATTCACTGAGGAGACAACATCATTTTGATAGTACTTCTGCCAAAAATTCACAAACTAAATCTATCCATGAAGAAAGAATCAGAAAAATCTGTGTTGAAGGATGTTCTATAAACACAAAATAGGCCAGGCGTGATGCTCACACCTGTAATCCCAGCACTTTGGGAGGCCTAAGCAGGGATCACTCGAGTCCAAGAGTTCGAGTTACAGTGAGTTATGATCATGCCACTGCCCTCCAGGCTGAGTGATGGAGGAAGACTCTGTCTCAAAAAAAATAAATAAATAAAAAATAAAAAATATTCTCCATCTCTTTGTGCCCAAGGGAAAAAAAGAAAACATTGCCAATAAAATCTATCCCTTAAATAAGAAGCAATGGCTTAGCCTCCTTGCCTCAGAGCAATTATAAGTCTCAACTAAGAAGTCAAAATCGCCTCAGATCTCATAGTAGGCCTTTAAATCTAATATTGCCACACATAATAAATCATTATTTCTAGTAGAAACCACCCAACTTTTAAAATTTATTGATTAATTATGAATTATTGTCATTTTCTCCTTTTAGAACTCAATACCATTCAACCTATACATAATGATATAACCAAAACTCATTCAGCAAGTGATTCAAAGACAAAAACAAGATAAACTCACAATGATCAATGTGTGAATTGAAAATCACATCTCCGCAAATGAAAGTTCATCTTCAAGGACTGTGAACAACAATGGTGAAGATCTGAACTTGATGGTCAGCTTTGTCTGAATGAGGACCAAAAGGGAGGACTAAGAATAAAAGAGTCCCCTTAAATGTAGGAAAACATTAATTCTTCAGAAGCCATGATGATAAACACCATTAGGAGTGGTTTTAGACCTGTTCAAGTCATCAATGACAGCTCACCTCAATGACCATGATATTGAAAGCAACAGTTCCTCATTTCTGAAAGTCAGCGACTCAGGTGTGACTCATTCCAGTAAACATGCTGCGGAGTGCCAATCAACAACAGCCTCACCTGGTTAACCATGCTTCTTTGGATGGTGTTAACCTATATATGCCTCCGAAAATCTGCCAATCCCACAAGTCCTATGAGATACCTTACTGAAGTAAGCAAGGAATTCAACTTTATTCTTTTATGTCAGGTATTGAGTGTTAGTCTTGATAAGTTAAAGGATACACATGAAATATTTAAAGTAAAACTCATGATATCTGCACCTTCACTTCAAATGTTTCATAAATGTTAATTTATATGAGAGAGAGAGATAAAGGAAAAGTGGTAAAACATTAACAATATTTCCTTAGTTAATCTAGGTGAAAGTTTATTATAGTAGTCTGTAAATTTTCTGTGACTTTAAATTATTTTTCAGAATTAAAATTAAAAACAAGAGGGGTGACGTGAACAAGACGAGGGAATGCGAAGCCACAGTCTCTTGTTCCGCCATGGAGACCCCAACTTAACAACATGCAGACTAAATTGCCTTTGTGTGAACCGCAGAAAACCAATTAAGAGGTTGCAGCACTTTGGGAGAAAACTCTCAACTCCTAGATTCTTCTTCACGAGGGAAAGAGGAGAGTGGATGAATGTCCAAGTTCTGACTTTTCAGGGGGCTGGTTTTTGTCTGTCTGACTCAGAGTATTGACAGGAACAGTGGTATACTTTGGAAGTCAGGTTGGGGCCGCTGAAAGCAAAGGCGCGTGCGGGGGCTTGTTACACCACCAGAGACTGCAGTACTACAAAGGGACACCAGGGGGAGCAAGAGATTATAGGCTCCTGAGAAGCCTCTTTAACTGGGAAGTTAAACATACAAGCTCAGAGAAGATAGATTTTCAGAAAAGGTTTGAGAGATCTTCAGAATCTCTAACCAGGCTGGCGAAGGTCATCCCCTGTACAAAGCCAGTCCATAAAGACTGGGAAAGGACGCAGTTTTTTTCCAAATGCCTAAAACTTAACAAATAATCACAAGGCGTACAAAGAAACAGAAGCATGGTTCAATCAAAGGAACAAAAATATAATAATGAAAACAAGAGAGAATAACCAAAACAATTTTGCAAATAAGCAGAAATTTGAAGGACTTTACATCCTGATTTCAAAACTTACAAAGCTACAGTAACCAGGACAGTGTGGTATTGGTATAAAGATAGACCTATAGATCACTGGAACACAACAGAATCCAAAAGTAGATCCACACGTGTATGGTCAGTTGAATTTCTACAGATAGTTATGCAATTCAGTAGGGGAAAGTATACTTAAAAAAAAAATAATGCTAGAACAATTGGAAATTTACATGCAAAAAACAAAACAAAACAAAAACTTTACCCTTACCTTATAACATTTACAAAGTTAACTCAGTGGTTCATAGACCTCAATGTCAAAATAAATCCTATAAAATTTCTGGAAGAAAACATAGAAAAAAAATCTTAGTAACTCTGGAGTAGGCAAATTTTTCTTTCTTTCTTTTTTTTTGGTAAAGACAAGGTCTCACCGTATTACCCATGCTGGTCTTGAACTCCTGGGTTCAAGTGATCCTCCTGCCTCAGCCTCCCAAAGTGCTGGGATTATGGGTGTGAGCCAACATGCCTGGCCTTGGCTTTTCTTCTAAACGAGACAGGAAGCTGTCACCATCACCACTGTCATCACCATCAATACATTTATTTTAAATGCTCTTGTTTGTGCTTGAGAAGTATTGATTACTAAAATACTTGGTATTTTAGAAGAGAAAACCAAAAAGAATCCTATTGAGATTCTTTTGTAAGTGATCCCCATTCACTGCAGCAGGGATAGAATTTCAGAAAGCAATGTGAACATTAGCTTGTGCACTGTGCTATACACGAACTTTTATTTTAAATGAACATATTGATTCAATTAAAGATAATTACCATGGAACTTTTCCTTGGCATCAAGAGAATTAGTGTGAGGTTATTGGTACTTAGGCAAGCAATGGTCTTATTTATAATTGACAGCCAAGTAAATGCTCAAAACTGGTGATTTGCATTTTGTAAATACTGTTAAGGATGTGACTTTTCCAGTGGAGGCTCAAGAGCTTGTATTTTTAGGGAGTTTACTTTTCTACACTGGGTTTTGTGGGATCTGATTTCTTCCAGTGGTTTTCTTTGTTGGGCATTTGTTCAGAAGGAAACAAAGCAGCTATGTATGTTTATGAAATCTAAAAAACAACATAAGACATGAAAACAACTTGCTTTCACAATAACAGAGCAGGCAAAAAAATTTTTTTTGAGGAGGAAGAGTTAGAAAGCATATTCCTAAAATCTTCCTTTCCAAAAATCAGAACTCGAATGTTATATTAAACAAAATACTGAATATGTACATATATCAACATCAGTACATTTGTTTTATAGTCAGAGAATGATTTTAATATAATGATCATTTTAAATTAAAAGTAAGCTTTATCGGTCGGGTGTGGTGGCGCACGCCTGTAATCCTAGCATTCTGAGAGGCCGAGGTGGGAGGATCGCTTGAGGTCAGGAGTTCGAGACCAACCTGAGCAAGAGCGAGACCCCATCTCTACTAAAAAATAAAAAAAAAAAGGAAGCAGTACTTAAAAAAAGAACCACCTCCAAACCCACACATAAACATGACAAATAAAATAAAGTTATAGAGAAAAGTCTATAAATAAACCTGAGCAGATATTAAATTAAAAACATTCAAATAAAGTAGGAATACTAGGAAACAAATCATAATAAAGCAGACACTCAAGAGGATGCAAAATTGAATAAAGAAAATTAAGTTTTAAAAACTATTCTTTGTCATTAAAGTCCCAGATCAGTAAAAAAAAAAAGAAAGAAAAGAAAGAAAAGTAAATAAAAAATATTCTTGAAGGCAGCAACAATTTACTGAAAAAAATCATCTACATATATTATAACCCTTTCTTTTCAACTATTTTTATAGATCTTAGGATATATAACTACAATGTCTCCTAAACCTTGCTAGGAAGGTTTATAAATGATTCAGCCAAGTCTGTGAACGTCATTATAACCTATCTTTAACCCTGTGTATCCTACTGTCACTTCACTATTGAGATACAGGGGAATCTAGGGCATGGGAACAGATGGCATTTAGTATCATTCTAAATCTTTCACATGTCTGAATATTAATCTTAGGAAAATTCTAAAGGACTTATATTTATCCTCATCATCAATAATAATACCTTATTATCCCAACGTGCATTATATTCTTCAAATTTACACACATTCTCCAATTTCCTGTATAAATATTACTTCCAAAGGGAACCAAAAAAGGGGGATTCTGACAAAAAAACTTACAAAGGTAAGGAAAAAAGGGTAAAAAAATTCATGTGCAAGGAAGTGAAAAAGTATTAGATGTTGACGAGAAAACATATAAACAGGGAAATGTACTGGCCGTAGAGAATATTCACCTAATTTTCTCTGAGTTTAGAAAAATAGCTGTCTTCTGTTTATGGTTTCTTACTTATGCTTTGTTATCTAGAATTATAATTTAATTCCTCAAGGTTTAAGTCTACATGAAACTGGTTATTAAGAGGTGCATTTGCTTTCTATCACTGCCATAAAACATTACAACACACTTAGTGGCTTAAAACAATGTACATTTATTATTTTACAGTTCTGTAGCTCCAGTGTCCAAGACAGGGCGCACCGGGCTGAAAGCAAGGTATTGGCAGGGCTGTGTTCCCTTCTGGAGGCTCTAGAGGCGAATCTGTTCCTGTACCTTTTCTAGCTCGCAGAAGCAACCCGCAGGCCTTGGTTCATGCCCTGCTTCTTGCATACTCTAAGCCAGCAACATGGCATCGGTCTGATCCTGCTTTTGTTGACACATCTCTTTCCCTGACTCATCTTATGCTTCCTTCATTCACTTTTAAGGACCCTTGTGATTACATTGGGTAATCACAGGATCCCCATTTTAAGGTTCTTAATCACATCTGCAGAGTTGCTTTTGCCATGTAAGGTAACATATTCACAGGTTCCAGGGATGAGGACTTAGACATTTTACAAGGACGGAGCGTTATTGTGCTTACCACAAAAAGCTATGTTTAAAATCCCATTGTGTGACTCCCGCCTTCCATCTCTGCAGTGAGTTCTCTCTCATACTCTGATTCCACAATCCTTTGAGCCCTGGTGGGACCTTCACTTCATCAAGTCTACCACTTTTTCACTGCCCTCATTTCCTGATGTCCTCTCTTCCCTCCTTATCAAATTAAATTCCGTGGTTATCATTACAATCCCTCCTCTATATAGGCACACCTTCTACTTCCTTGTCCCTTTCCTGTTATACTCACATGACAAAACCCCAACAGTGGTTACCCCAACTCTTCCTCTAGTCTGTCTTTGTCTTCATGTAGCTGAACATGGCTGGAGGAAAACAGCCTTGCTGACCATTCTCCCATTAAAGTCCATGACCACTAACTTCAAATGGGCTTTGAATCCTACCTGGTAATCACCTGCTAATTTCCTAGTCCATTCAATTTCCTACTAGAAGACTCTTTTATGCCTTCTCTCTTCTCAACCTCTTACATCTACTTTTCCATTCTCACTCTTGGCTCATGACTTGACATTTTCTTTCTTCACTGAGAAATGCAAAGCAAGAAGAGGGCGCCACAGATCCCCACTACCTACCTTGCACCTGTCAGCTTCTCTGTCCTCACACTCTGCCTTTCTCCTAATGGGTCTGTGGACTGAATCCAGGGGGTTGTGATCTTGCATGTGGGAATGAATCTTTATTTCCATAACTTTTTATCTGAAATCTAGCATTTCCTTCAACAATAGACGTAGGTAATAAATGTAGCATTAGCAGTACCTGTGCTTTTGGTCCCAACAGACACCATAGATCTATAAAACAATTTTCATAGATATTGTAGAATATCATACACATATGTCACTACTTTGAAATTATGGTAGTTATTAGACCCATTAGACTGCTAGATCTTATATATAGAATTAATAAAGAAACACACGCATTAATGTATCACAGATTTGGTTTTTTGTTTGTTTGCCTTAGAGATGGGTTCTCACTATGTTGCCTAGGCTGGAGTGCCATGGTTATCCACAGGCATGATCATAGCACACTATAGCCTCAAACTTCTGGGCTCAAGCAATCCTCTTGCCTCAGCCTTCTGAGTAGCTGGGACTATAGGTACACACCATTGCACCCAGCTTTGTTTTTCTAAATGATTTGATAACTGTGTTTCAATATAATTAATTTTCTTTGTACTCCCATTTATTTTATGCCTTTGAAAACCTCATTCTGAGAAGCATCCAGAAGTTTCAACCATCAAAGGATTCATGGCATATACAAGGGTTAAGAACCCCTCCTGCAGATGAACTCTCCATATTGCTATCTAAAGCCAGTCCTCCTATTTGTGCACTAGATACTGTCTCCTCTCACCCACGGTGACAGATGTCCTCCTTTTGCCCCTCCAGAACTATTCTCTATCTTCTCCTCCTTGCTCTGGGCCCTGGAGCTGATCTCTGTGGACAGTATCAACCAGGTTTCTTTGTATTCTGACTTCTGCTTGGGATCAGACAATGGACATACAAGGGTGGAAGAGGAAGAGTTGGGATATTTATTTTCAATCCCTTGCCACAGCCTTATGTTGGCAGAAGCTCTGTTCCAGGTTTGGTTGGCCAACCCTTTCCTATGGCTTAAGCTCCCTGTGTGGATTCGTATGACTACTTCTAATTTTGCACCTGCAGAGAGTACTTCTGCTTGGTGAGCACCCCCTGATTCGCCACCCCTCAGGAGCCAGCTGCCTTTAAGCCAGCCCACACCTCTGTAATAATCTCTTCAGGCTCCCTCTTTAGAGTGTGCCATGTTCTTCTTGCCAGGATCTCCCAACCACATGGACTCAAGGAAATGGCCCTAACCACTCTCCTAGCTCCAAGTTCATTCCCATCGAGAAAGCCTTCTTCCAGCCCACTTGTCCTGACAGTTACTACTGTCGAAACTGCAAGGGGGTTTTAGCCTAGGTCCAGTTACTCATCGCACAAAGATCCAATTATTGAGACAACAAGGATTGCCAAGGAAGAAAGGAATTTTTTAATATGACAGACATCTTGTCGGGAGAATGGGAGAAACTGCCTTAAATCTGTCTCTCTGACTAAGGCAGGACATGAACTTTTAAAGGACGGGCCATATGCCTTGGAGCAGGTCATGGTGTGTAAGTAACAAGGGGCTGTGTGCATTGGGGTCAGGCTGTGGTGTTAGGAAGTCTGCCCTAGGGCCTTCAGAATCTTAGCTCCTGGGTCTTGCAGAAAATCCACTATTTCTGGGAAACAACACAGAAGGTCAACTAATTAGTTAGGGGAGAAGATTATAAAAAAAAACATATAGCGGTCATTGAAATTTGTTCATAGAGCCAGTTACAGTTCCCTTGTTCTTTTTATTTCATTCTTCATTCTTGGAGAATCAGGACATCTACCTATCTGGCTGCTTCCTGTTGAAATGGAACATAGTTGGGGTATGAGGAAGAACAAAAATGTTGGGCTTGTCACCAAAACTTTTTAGTACATGTTATTGAGTTGCCACCCTCTCCCCACCAAGGTAGTAAAGTATATCAAAAGAAGTACCTTTCCCTGTCTGGGATCCCTTCTAGGAACTTGGCTCAGTGTTCCCCAGATGGAATCTCCATCCCAAAATTCCCCTAGTCATTCATGAAAACAGTTTAAGGTAGCTAATCCAGCAGTGAAATAGGTTAGTGGAAGAGGCAATAGATTGAAAGATCTTAACTACAGAGTTATCTTGCCAGGCAAACAAAAATCCCCCAAGGACAAGCTAGATATACAGGGTATATGTTTTCAGATGTCCCGGGGGTAGGGCTTGTGTCTCAATTACATTTGGCTAGTAACCACACCATGCCCAGCTTTGCATTGTCCCTGTTGCATAACGCTGCTTCCGTCCATAAAGAGCTCCTCATCTAGGTCCAACAGGCTGATCAGTCAAATCCTGGAGGTGAGAATACATTTGGTGAGTAATCGGATGTGATCATAGAATGGGGAATGAGAGTCCATAGGCAGCAAGGTGGCTGGATTTAGGGTGGACTCTATCTTCAGAGTTACATTAGGATTATCTAACAAAACTCCCTGACATTTACCCATCTGGCCACTTGGCAGTAACCAAAAGTCTCCCTTTTGTTCTAGTTGAGGTTTTATATACATAATGCGTGGTGTGAACAGTCACCAGTTGCCCAAGGGTAAACTTTTCAGCTTCTTGTAAAATATCCTAAGTAGCAGCCACCACTCTCAGACTGGTAGGCCATACTTTTGTTACCACATCCAGTTACTAGAGAAATAAAGTACAGATTGCTGGTGATCCCCCAAAGTTTGTGTCAATACCCTGAGTCCAATTTCTTCTCTTTCTTGAGTGAACAAATAAAAAGGCTTATATAAGTCTGGAGGGCCCAATATAGGGACACTCATTAATTTTTCTTTAATAGTCAAGAAAGCCCTGTGGAATTCCCTGGTCCAAGTAAGTAGTTCCTTTTCTTCCCCTTCTAAGGCTTCATAGAGAGGTTTTGCTATTAGCCTGAAGTTAGGAATCTAAATCTGGCAAAACCCAGCCATACCCAAGAATCCCTCACAATTGCTTGTGGGTGGTATGAACTGCTATTCAATTTACAACCTCTCTCTAATCTAGAAGGAAATTCTGAGTTTTGAAAGACAATTCCAACCCTAAGTATTTGACAGTGGGAAGTGAGATCTGCATGTTGCCTTGAAATACTACTTGGAATTCAGGAGCAAGAAGACGTAAAAGAAAGCATCTTTTAACTCTATTACTGAAAATAAGGCAAAATGTCCAGATAAAGTGGTAAGGAGGCTGCAAGGATTGGATACCATAGGAAGAATATCCTTCACTATTTGGTTTATTGCCCTTAAATCTTGCAAAAACTGGTATTCCTGGGTTCCAGGGTTAAAAAAAATTTTTTTTTGACTGGCAGAATGGGAGTATAATGAGGCATGTCCAACCTTCCTTCCTATCATAGCCAAGAATTCAATTTTAAGGGTTTTTTTGGAGGGGCCCTTGGCCAAGAGGGGGGTCCATTTAGTTGGGGGGTGGGAGGGAAGTGCATAAGATTTTATTTTAGTTTGCACTTTCCCCCTTTCAGCCAAGATTCGCCAGAGGCAGCATTGATGGCCAAACTTTTAATTTGTCCCATCATTGCCAAGGTGGTGTGGCTACCTGCCCTGGTTCCACCCTGTCCCTTGGTGGGAACTTGTGGCCAAGAGACTTAAAGTCAAAAGAAAGACTTATAGTCAATTAACTGTTCTAGGCCAGATGGGAATGGAGGTGGACAAGAATTTATCAATCTTTAAAAGCTTTTAAGCAACATAAAAGAAAAAAACCCAAATGCCAAAAGCAAGATTATAGAATTAACTTATCTGTAAGTATCGAGCTGCTGTCAGACTTGTAGGAATTCACTACACAAAACATAAGCCTTTGTTAAAACCATTTGAGCTAAGGATTTAGAGGCGTTTGTACCAGAATGAACAAACCACATTCTAAACAAAAAGGTTGTAAGTCCTGTCTAGTTCTGACAATGAGAGGAAAACGGAAGCTTACAGGTAGCTAAACATTCTAATTATCTAGATTTTGCAAAGGTGTTAGAAGGCTCAAAACATTTGATCAAAACAGAATCACAGGTTATTATAAAATAATAGCAATTCATTTTACCAAGAGTGATAATCAGAAGACTTTAGAGGCAATATAGAAAAAACCTTAACTATTTAAAACTCAGTTTTCCCAAGTAATCAAAAATCTAATAAGGACCACATAGGAATTATCATGATAAAACATAAAATTTTTGTTTCTCAGGCCAGTTAACAAAAAAAATAAAGGAAAACCTTCTTTAATGCGATTGTTTTTTTTTAACGAGAAATCCATTTAGACAACTTGGAAGCCAAACTCCACAAAAAGGATACCAGAATTTATGAGACATAAGAAGACTATGTCCTGGGTCAGGAGTTAACATTATATTATAAAGGAAACAAGAAACTAGAAAACTAATACCTTGAGAAGGGGAATACACAACTCTTCGTAACAGCATAGGAAGCTTTTTTGACCATGTTGAACAATTCAAACATAACAAGAAGCTAAGAAAAAACATTGCTTTTCAGATCTTTATGGTAAACATTTCCCCATTAGACCTTAGCAGCAGGCTTAGAACCAGAGAGGGGAAAAGGTTGCAGGAGCCTATGGACAGGTTGAAGGAGAGGGTTACCATCTCAGGCCTTCTCAAGGGGAGGAGAAGCTGAAAGCAGACCCAGCAAAAGTTGAACTTCTGAGACATAAATCTGAGGTTTCAAAAGAAGCAGATTACAGAAGACCTCTTGCAATTTATTACATTTATCTCATTTACATTTGCCTAATTTATTTTTGCAATTTATTTAACCATTTTGATAGCCTGTGAATATTTGATATACAACCAATGTGATTAATTGTGCCCTCAACAAAGTCATTTAATGTCTAAACATATTTAATGTCTAAACAACTTTTTATAAACAAAATTGGGAGGAAAGACAAGGAAAAGAATTCTAAAACACAGACCAAGAAACAATCACAAAATATAGTTTTATTTATTTATTTTTAATTTAAAAAACGTTTTAATCTCATGACAAAGAGATTTACAAGTGTTAATATTTTGATGTGTTTCCTCCTAGCCTTTCTCTATCTTTCTCTCTCACAAAATATAGTTTTAATTATTACTTTTAAACTTAAAAAACCTACCAAAATAACAAATGTAAATATTCTAGTAAAACTTGCTATTCTGAATAGTGTAACATCTTTAAGTTCTATAAACACAGTAGAAGTTTTAGAGCACATCTTGCTTAAAGATGTTAACTAATTTGATCTTTCTAAAATATCAATATCCCACCAAAATGAAATATGTTGACATGACTCACCTGACTATAGACCAAATAAGCCTCTAACATCAATCCTTAGCATCTCGAATAATGACATAAAGTCATAACATTTTTTTTTACATAAGAATCAAGATCAAGCTATTTTGAAAACAATTTAACTGGTTTCAAAACATTTTTCTACTTAAGTTCAAATTCAATTATAAGGCAATTTTGGGATTCTCTTTGGACTCTAACCATTTTGTTTATTTTGAAATAAATTACTATACATACACAAAAATTAACGGTTCAAAGATCCTTTTTAAAAATTTCTTTCTAGGCAAAGGCACTTGCTATGGCAACACAATTTACATATAACAGGCTAGCTTACAACCAGTACTCAGAAAGAGTGATCAAAACCAACATATCTTCATAAACTTTTGACCACAATTTTCTGTTTTTGTGCTGTCATTAGCTTAGTGTTTTATTTATTCTAATTTACTGACATATTTTTGTTTAGGCATGTCTACATTTTTACCTGAGTAAAAACATTAAAGTTAAACACCTGGGTATTTTTGCTGATAACGCAGGAGATTTAGCTGTTTTCATTAAATCAACAATATTAAATTAGTCTTACTGATTAAAAAAATCATACAAACACAGGTCATTTTGTTTTGGCTGGCTTTTTAGTTTTATAGCCTTTATGTCAAACTCTGACACCTTCAAATATAACAATGACCAGTAAACCCAAGAGAAAATGTATACTGACAATTTTAAAGACATGTTTATTGCTATTATATAAATAATTTCTAAAAACCACCTTGTTTACCAAAGATTACTAAATTCATGTGAACTTGAAAAGCATGTGGGCATATTTATTTAATGAGTGCTCCTTTTATTTATAAGCCAATTTTGGTACCATGTAGATATAACATAAAATGTACATGTACATATACAAAACACATCTAATCATATACGTATGCACACCAAGTTTCAATAGTCTTTACCTCAGAACTCTAGCCATGAGATCCTCTAAAGTTCCACATAAATCTGTATACATTATGTTTCCTTTCCTCTTTCTCTGTCCAACGGCAAGCATCCCTGTGTCTCAGCCAGGTTGCCTCCATGGACAGAGGTGTCTTTCAACCTCCCAGACCTTAGACTGCGCTTATACTACCATCAATAGGAAACGTAAAGTAGGCAAGAAGAAAATAGAGACAAAGAGCTTAACAGACTCTGCATTTACATGCCACACACCAGTACAGATAAAAATTCAAAAAGAGGAATTCAAAAGGTTCTATAACAGAGGGAATGGACTGAAAAAAAATGGCAAAAATGTTTTCTTTCTCTTTAAAACTTTCCCCACTCCTTTTGGAAAACTAAAATGTGCATCCCTGCCTCAGGCCAGAGGTCAGAAGGAGCAGGGAAGTGTCCTTTGTTCTTTGTCCTACAAGAGAGGACTCAGTGGAACTGTCAAACTATCCAGGGTGGGGTTCCAGGAGGTCACGGGATTGTCTTCAGTGGAGATGAGAAGGATCAGAATCATCAGCTATAGTTGAGCAGCAATTGCCTAAAGCTTAAAACCTTCACTTTTAAAAGCTCTGTATTTCTGCTTATGACAGCATTTTAGACAGGAGTCTCTATCCTCCTCATTTGTTGGCAAATTAATAAACTCCTCTTTCCTTCTCCTCAAATCACTTGTCTTCATTCTTTTGATGCAGCCTCAGGGACAAGTGCTGAACTTTCAGTAACAGTTCCTAACAAATGAGCTGCAGTTTCACCTTATAAGGCCTGGGAGTGCCAAATCAAAATAATTAGTTTAGTTCTCACTCTCACAAATAGTTGGAGGCTTATTCAACCCAAAACAAATGGGAATTCCCTCAGAATTCTCCAAATTGAGAGGGGCATCCCCCACGGTGAGGTACCTTCAAATAGCGCTCACTCATCTCGATGAAAACATCATTCTTTGGAGTTCTACAGAGGCAATCATGAGGCAATCACCAGTGCGTTGGAGGTTGGTAATGGCGGACCTGCTGGGAGAGTCCAAAGCTGCCCTCCTACAAATATGGCCAAGCAGCTGCTAAGGGAAGGTTTTGGTCTCTCCCCACTCTTAGCTTCTGAACAGGAGCAACACCATCCTGGACGAGACCCCATAATTGTTATTGAAACTGCAAGGGGTTTTAGCCGAGGTCCGTTTGCTCATTGCACAAAGATTCGATTATTGAGACAATGAGAATTGCCAAGGAAGAAAGGACATTTTTAATGTGACAAATGTCTTGCTGGGAGAACAGGAGAAGCTTCCTCAAATCTGTCTCCTTGACTAACAGAGAACATGGGCTTTTAAAGGAGGGGCCACATGTTTTAGAGCAGGTCATGGTATAACTAACAAGGGGCTGTGTACATTGGGGTCAGGTTGGGGGGATGGTGAATCTTGGAATCAGGAATTCTGCCCAGGGGCCTTCGGTATTTCAGCTCCTTTGTCTTGCAGAAAATCCACCATTTCAACCCAAAAGGTCAAGTAGTTAGTTAAGGGAGAGGATTATAAAAAAACATATAGGGGTCATTGAAATTTGTTCATAGAACCAGTTACACTACCACTTCCTTTATAGCCAGACCCACTGTCTCCAATTCTTCTCCTCTGGTTCACTTTTCAACACCCTTCAGGTGGGTCTTGGTCTCCTCCACTCCACCAAACTGCCCGTCAAAGTTACTGACGATCTTCACAGCCTTGGTAATTTATTATGCAGCACTCTATTTCTGACACGTTGTTTACTAATTTGTCATGTATATTAATCATTGTCTTTCTCCCTCCACTAGAACATAAGCTCCTCAAGCCTAGAGATTTTTGTTCACTTGCTTCTCTGGTGTTCCTCAGGTGCCTAGAACAGTGGTTGGCCCGTACATTTTTGTTGAATTTCATTGGATGGTAATCATTGTCTGTGTAGGGACAGGAATGTGTGATCCCTTTCCTCACCCCATCATAAGGGTCATGGCTGACACTCCTATAGCAAAGAAGGTCAACAAGAGAAAAGTGTAACAAATTTATTTAATCAAAGTTTTACGTGCCATGGAGCCTTCAGAAATGAAGACCCAAAGACCTAGGGAGAACTATATATTTGTGCTTAGGGTTGATGAAGAATGGACAGCTGTGTAGAAACATGATTGGACAGAAAGATATGATTTAATGGTAACACACTGAGGGAGGAAACCCAGCAAGGACAGTCTGTTCAGATTCTTCGGGCCTCCCTGTGTAGTATTCCTTCCCCTGGGTATGGGGCAGGACCTCTGTGGCATGAGGGAGAAGGGAGAGAATGACCTTTCCAGGTTTCATGGCTTGCTTTGTGGAAGAGGAGTTCTAGTTTCAACCAATCACCTTGGGGAAGAAGAATTCTAGTTTGTAAGACTTGCTTTGGGAGAGAAAGAAGAGCGAGAGAGAGGAAGGAAGGAGAAAGTCAGAGAGACTGCTTCTGAGCCTTCCAATCTCCTTTAGTTCAAAGTGCTCAGCATGCCAAAGCGCCATGCTTTGGGGTATCATATAAGCCCTAACATGCTTCACATACAGAGTAATAACTATGAGTTTTTTCTTCTAAAAAGGTGAAGTGATAAAGCAAAAATCAAATACAGATGAATAAATATCAAATCTTATAATGGGAATATTCATCCTGTTAAATAAAATTTATAGGAAATCATTGACTTGAACTGAGCTTCTGCATCAGGTCCAACAGTCCAAACCAGAATGAAGTCACTTGTGCTGAAGTTCCAGGCCACCATGCCAAAACTAAGCTCTTTACTTGACCTTCCAAGAAATCAGGAGAGAGATAATAGCCAAACTCCCCAACAGGCCAGTAAGAGTTGGCATGATCAGGAAGTCCCCTCTGCTTAACCTTTACAAGAAAAGTAACTTTGGAACAACCAGCCTGCTCTGTTTCTGCTTTCCTCAGCCCTTTCTGTCCATAAGTCTAACCTCCTCTGCTCAGCTCAACACTCATTCTATTTTAAAATGAAGTGTTGCTCAATGCAGGAATTACAAAAAAAGGCGATTAAGATCTTTAAACTAAATTTGTTGTAATTTTGTCTTTTGACAATCCTAAACATAAAATGAGAAAAAAGACTTCAGCAAAATCAATAAATATTACAGCAAATAAATTTGTACCTTTTGGTGGGGAGCAGGAAGAGAGGGGCAAAAACCTACCTAATTGGTTCCATGAACACTATTCAGGTGATGGGCACACTAACAGCCCTGACTTAAGCATTACAAAAGCTACCCATGTAACAGAAACATTTGCACCCCCTTAATATTTTGAAAGAAAAGAAATAGATATGCATTTAAAAAGCCAGGTAGATTTAAAACTACTAGAGAAAATTTATAAAGCAAGAACAATATGAAAGTTTCATTCTATTAACCTCCCATTTGTTAGTTATAATAATTATGATCTGAACTATATAAGAACATTCTTTAGTTACAGGAGTATTAGCTTTGGGAAGGTTTCCTTTTGTATTATATTTATTCCTTTTAAGTTTTTTTTTTTTGCTATTTCACAAATCAAATACCAATTTAAAATGACATTCTCATCATACAGGATTACACTGTTTGCTATACATCTGCAGAAACCGTATGTTTCCATATGAATAAACATTATTTAGACTCTCAAAAAAATTTTATCTTTGGTACATTTAAAAAAACATAAAAATAAAAGGCAAACTATAAACTTAAATTGTATAATAACATATATGACAAACATGGGCATATATACCTAATATAATATCTTACAAATCAATAAGAGAAACGATTAACCAGTTTTATAAAATAGATGAAAGAAAAGGCATGGAAAATAACTCACAAAAGAAATAAAATTGGCCCAAAATTATATAAACCAACCACCAATCTCACTGATAAAGAAATTCAAACCACAATGCTGTCTCATTTTTGCCTATCAAAAAAGAAAATTCAATTTTAATTAACTCTGATCCAGTAATTCCAATTCTAGTGTTAACTAGTTAGTAAGGGATTCTAGGTCTCCTAGGGAAGAAAGTGGGTGCTTTGCCTTGGTGCAATTGCCCCACCTGGGAAGAAGGACAAGGGTGGGCCCCAGCCCCCCATCTTGGTCCTGCCCCACCTTGATCCTGCCCTGAGCTACTGCCATACCTGGGGAAGGAGGGAATACCCTACAAATCTGCCAATCATAACTTAACACACCAGCTGCAAAAGAATGTGGAGGACTCTTTAGCCCACAGGCCAAGCCACATAGGTACCCTAGAGTCTGGAAATTGACCTAGAATAACCCACATGCATAAGTAAGACTCAGGTCATGCAGCTCCCAACTTTCCAATCAAAGTGGTTCCATGGTGACATCTGAGCCACAGGGAGTTCCCAATCTGGGCACTGTAAAACCAGACGCAGACCATAACCAGGCCCTTTTTGATGGCCCTTCCTTTTGTTCTCCTTTTGCTGCGACAATGGGTCTGGTAGTCATCTGTGGTGTGTGTATCACACTCTATAAACCTATATCTTGCTCTTGCTCTATAACCCTGTCTTTCTCTCCTCAATAAATCTCATTTTCGTGTTTGCCTTACTTTCGTGCATCTGTCATTCTTCGGCCATAATCGCATTAAGAACCGACATTTCACATTGAAACCTGACACTAGGATACTGTCCTAAATAGCTGCACAAACATGTATGTTCAAGAATATTTATTATGGCAATACTTATGAAAACAACCTGAAATTCCAACAATAGAGACAGGCTTAAATAACACATGGAACAATCATACCATAGAATATTTTACAGCTGTTCAAAATCATGTTTTTGTAGACTACTCAATGATTTCAGAAAACGCTTAAACTATAAAGTTCAAGGTTAACAAAACAGGGATGTAAAACTATACGTAGAGTGGGATTCCAAAATTTCAAATGCAAATACATATACATATATATACCACAAACAGAAAAATGACTGAGAGAAAAATATATAAAAATGTTAATGCTTGTTATTTCTATGCAGTGAGGTTATGAGAGATTTTATTTTCTCATTTAAAGTTTTCTGTATTTTCCAATTTCCCCCAAAGTAGGTAATGCTTTCACATTTAGAAAAATAATAAATAAATGTTAACAATAATAATCTAAAAGTAAGATCAAAGGAGTTCCAAAAGATGCAAACAGAAACACTGTATATTCTGCTCATCCTTTTTTCCTCTTATAAATGGCTAAATCTTCCAGCTAAAAAGTTTTTATTTCCAGTGGAAGTAGTGCTTGTATTTTTTCCGTGACTGGATTTGGACACAGGATCCACTGCAACATATTTGATTTGGAAACCTCCTGCTGTCACTGAAGCATCACTCAGAAACTTCAAGGTCATGACATTTCCTATGGGAGGAAGGGTAGGCAAAAAACAAAGATGTTACTCTCCTTTGATTTGGCTGACAATTCGAGGACTCATCATTCTCATTGAAGAATATAAAAATTCGTGAAGAAAACTCCCAGAATTCAGAGGTGTGTTCTCAAGCTATAGAGTCTGTGGTTTCATTGCTACATGAAACCAGGGTAAGGGACTTTCATATTTTTTTTCCTGTGGCCCTCCAATCTGTCCCACAGGAAATTTTGTCTATTCTGTTGAAAAGACACTCTTTGTAGAAGGAACGTCCACAGTATCAAAGGAGAATGGGAGACAGGTCAAACTAGTGACGAGTGGATGAGTTATTTACTAAACGATGTCAGGGCAAGAAGCTTTACATTTGTAAGAAACGAAGCTAGATCCCTACTTTACAGAGAGTACCTAAATACATTTTACCTGCACATAAAGACCAAAATGTGCTAAAAATAAAAACTTTATTATATAAAATAAAATATAGAAACACTTATATTTTTTTTCAGGGGGGAAAAGCCTTCTTAATCTAGATCCCAAATCCAAAATTCATTATAAAAAACAAAACAAAAAAACCAGTGGCTCAAGCCTGTAATCCCAGCACTTTGGAAGGGCAAGATGGGAAGATCACTTGAGGCTAAGAGTTCAAGACCAGCCTGGGCAACATCTGAGACCCTGGGAAGCTGAGGCAAGACGATCCCATGAGCTCAGGAGTTTGAGGTTGTAGTGAGCTATGACGATGCCACTGCAAGCTTGCCTGGGCAACAGAGTGAGACCTTGTCTCCAAAAAAAAAAAAACCAGAAAAACAAAAAAAACACCAGCATATATACACATGTGTGTGCATGTACATTCTGTCTATATATAGAATGCTAATACTAGATTTCATCTATTAACTCAGGTAATCCCCACAACAACACTGTGAAGTGAGGTGAATACTCTTAAAGTATTCATTTTACACATAAGAGACTGAGGCACAGAGGGACTAAGTATCTTGCCCGAAACCACAGAGCTCAATTGGTGGAGTCAGGCTTGAACACAAGCAGTCTGGCTTCAGAGTTCATTTTGTGAGTCCTATACTGTACATTTCTCATACTTGGAAGATTTGCCTAAATATAAGAAACACTTCGAAAGAGACAGACTGAGAGAAAATAGGGTTAATATCTCTAATATACAAAGAGCTGCTAGAAATAAAAAAGACAAGAGTTCCTAAGAAAAATGCGCAAGAAATATAAATTCATAGGCAATTCATAAGTGTTCACAGGGCCAATAAACATTTTAAAGGATGTTCAAAAAGAAGTACAGAGAAATTCAAATAAGACCAATAATGATACTTTTTTGCTCTTTTATTGTGAGAGAATTCAATGAACATTTAGCTAGTTAAAATGCAAATTGACACTGTGGGCTTGTGCTAATTTGGCAACATCTATCGACATTTAAAATACATCTTGCCTGTGACCCCATAATTTCACTTCTAGGAACCTACTCTATTAAAAAAAGTAGCACTACCAAGTTAAGATAGAGGTTTACAAATGTTCATTGAAACATCAAATAAAAAAAGAAAATATCAGAAAAACCATCTTCAGGACATCAAATATTGGTACATGACAAATTACATGGCATATCCATACAATGACAGATTAAGCAGCCATTAAAATGAATTAGAATTATCTAAATATTGTACTCTGACAATGTACATAGTATCCATGTATATACTGTTTGTGTAACAGGAAAACATCTGGAAGGATGTCACTACACAGTTATTAAATGCCTTTCCGGGGTAAAGAGAGATGAGGAGAATGAGCACATTCTTACTTTTATACCTTTTATTAATGTGGTGAGATTATGGGTAGTTTTAGTTTATTTTCTGTTTTTGTTTTTTAATATAAATATCCTGGGTTGAATAAGCACATATTTAAGAAGAAAACCACATCAAAACGTTAATATTTTGTTTGATCATTGGATTTTATGTTAAATGTATCTTATGTCTTCTTTTCCTATTACTTTGTATTAATGTCTTCCTGCTGATTTGCTAAGTCTTTGGCTCTTTTATTTAACTATATTCTTTTCTGTTTGTTGATTTGTTTCTCTTTGAATAATAATTTGTCTGGGGTTTTTCTTTTTAGTTTGTTGAAGTCATGCCAGAAAAGCTGACATTGATTGATTTGGTTATGCTTGGAGTAAGCTGTCTGTTTTAGACAAAACAAGCAAAATGTCAAATTTCAGACTTCCTTTTGACTCTTGCTCTGACTACAGCTCTAAAATGTCTTCTTTCAATTTTCTGTTAACATAAAATATGTTTTCAAGAAAAGAATGAGAAATAAGTAAAAGGTTTAATATTAATAGCTTCCCCTTCTTAGGGAGGTTGTAACAGTAATGAATTAATAAGGTTTAAGTATTAATCATTCAAGGACAGAGCAGGAATTTCCATCTTGCAATAATGACAAATAAATTAGACTTGAGTCTAATGTATATTCTGCAAGGTTGGGGTGTGCAAGTTAACTAGTTGTATTTGAGTCTAAGGACTACTTAGAAATTGCAAGTCAATGTTACTTTGTTGTTTTAGTTGCAGAAGTGTTGTGATATTGTGATAATTTTAGGACTTGAAGGAAAAGTAGAGCACATATGAATGCAAACTACTCATGCTGGTGATGGAAATAAAAAGAAAAAATGACGACATTTAAGAAAGTAAAGGTTTTTAGCCACAGGATAGCAGTTCGGGGTGAAACAAAGGATAGTCTTGCTTATTGAGATAAACTTATGCTACTACAGGGCATTTCTTGAGGTATATTTCTTGGAACAAAGTCACAGAAATAATTGCGGGGATGGGGGGATATTTGGAAAACATTGCCTATTACATCTAGCCTTTTGAGATTTACTATGTATAATTAGCATATTAAAAGCTCCCTGCTGCCTTCCAATAAAGAAACCTGTTTAATATTGTTTAACCCAATGTTTTCCAAAATTATTTGGCCTTAGAAACCTTTTTTCATGTAATACCTATTTAAAACATCTCACAGAACTGTGTTCTTCAAAACACTCTCTAGAGAATGCCGTACTAAGATAAAAATGTAATAAATACAATGTAAAATTTTTTTTAGTGACAAGGTATTTTTTAACAA
>NW_012135858.1:2413526-2415277 GCF_000956105.1 Propithecus coquereli
CCAAGTAAATATACAAACCTATTGAGTCTGTCATTTTTAAATTGTCCCCACTACCATTTTCTTCCATTAAATTAATATCATTTATAATAGAGAATTGATCATTCATAGTATATTGATAATCGATAGTCTAAAATATGGACTATTAACTGGGGACCTGAATATATAAAATATCTAATTGTATACTCTTTAATTTTGCAATATATTGTAAAGCACTCAAAATTTAAACTATATTAAAGATTTGGGGTATGAACAAAAAGACTGTGGCCCAGCATGTTGCAAAACCAAGGGAAAAATATCAAGGAAGGAAACACTTGTTTTTTATGGCAAAGAAAACTGTTTTTTTAAAAAAAAAATTAATTCGACTAATTTATCTTTTAGAGACAGGGTCTTACTCTGTCACCAAGGCTGGAGTGCAGTGGCACAATCATAGCCTATAGCTCATAGCTCATAACAGCCTTGAACTCCTGGGCTCAAGAGATCCTCCATTATTGCCTCCTGAGTGCCTAGGACTACAGGTGCGCACCACCACACCCAGCTCATTTTTTTAAAACTTTTTTGTTGAGATGGGGGTCTTACAATGTTGCCCAGGCTGGTTTTCAACTCCTGGCCTCAAGTGATCTTCCCCTCTCAGCCACTCAAAGTGCTGGGATTACAGGCGTGAGCCACTGTGCCCGGCCAAAGAAAGCTAATTTTAAGAAGATATTCATCATATGCTTAGTTAAATTGTGTGAGAGAAGGGGCTATACTTTGCTTCTTTACCTTACATCCATAATGCATAGCACAAGGCTTTGTAGGAAGAAAAAAGGCAAAAATTACTAAATTTACAATCATTTTTAGGAGGCTGACATAAATTACAACTTAAAAATCTCAACGCATTTTTCAACTCATGTATCTCTCCTTCCTCCTATTGTTAGTTAAATCTTGAGGTTTTAATAAATAGACTACCGAGTTCTTATAACTCAGCAATAATCAAAAGGCAGCTATCACTAATTTAATAACAAGTATACGTAGCAGCCAGCTAAGAAAAATCTTTTTTGAAAAGGATATGGTGTTGTAGTAAAGTTGAAATATTATAAAATCAATATTGCAGGGACAGTGGAGGGAAAATTAATTAAAGAAGCATGAAACAAAATATTGGACATTCATCTAACTTTCTGTACGGGGAAACCTCACGTACCTTCCCACAAAGCCATGGACATCATCATAACTGTCATATATTTCAACATAGTCAGCCAAGCAACCTGGGTCATCTTCAAGGTCAAAGTTCAAAAAACTTAGGTGAATACGCTGACCATACTTGAGTCTAATGTGCCAATAGCAGATTTGGTTATCCTCATACTCCTTTGGAAAGCCTGGAGATTTAAAAATATGCTTTGAATCTGTAAAGACACCACCACACTCCTTTGCTGAAATGGAAAAAGAAAAAGAAAGAAAAAAAAGCATTAGGAAAAAAACTATTCCTATTTAAAATGATATTTGCTTCTTAGCTATCTATAACTTGTTATGAAATATTAAGGAAATGGCTTAATATATAGCATTGATAGTATATTATGTATGCTTATAGCTAAAGAATAAATGCACTTTTTCATCAATAGTTTCTAAGTTCTCTAAAATAAACATTTTGGACTATTTGTGGATTTTTTTTTAAAGTAAAAATAGTAAGGAAAAAAACAGCTGGCTGCGGTGGCATGCACCTGTAGTCCCAGCTATTTGGGAGGCTGATGTGGAAGGATCCATTGAGCCCAGGTGTT
>NW_012135858.1:2415327-2416679 GCF_000956105.1 Propithecus coquereli
CCAAAATTATTTGGCCTTAGAAACCTTTTTTCATGTAATACCTATTTAAAACATCTCACAGAACTGTGTTCTTCAAAACACTCTCTAGAGAATGCTGTACTAAGATAAAAATGTAATAAATACAATGTAAAATTTTTTTTAGTGACAAGGTATTTTTTAACAACTTTATAAATTATTTCAGTTATTTACCAATGAAAAATATCAGCCGTTTATTACTATGTTTTATGGAAATCATAAGCGATAGCAGTGTTTATGGATTTGCAGATTCAAGACTATCTCAGACTGCATTTCCTGCAAATAACAAGTCTATATGTTTTTAACACAAGCAGTTGGCATAAATCTTTAAGTATAAATAAACAATTCTCTGCATTTTACAAGCTAACAAGTTACATCTGGCTTTAGTTCTCTCAACTTTAAAAAGTGAATAATAATAACTACTAGGTCCTTCACTTTCAGGGACAATGACAAAACAAACTAGAGTTTTAGTCCTCAATTTAGAGCATTACCTGTACTAATGATGTCATCTGGAAGCGTATCTCCACAGTATCTGAAAGGGAATTTTTAGAAAAGAGAAGTCACTTGAATGAATATTATATAGCAATTGTAGTGATTCTCACTGATAATTAAAATGATTTCACTTAAGTAATGGCTCATTTTTCTATAATTTTTAAAATTTGCATTTTTTTACATGAATTCATAAGGGAGAAGAGGGGTTGAAACAAAGTTTGCTGTTCGAAGTAATATTCTCACAATATTAATGAGATTTTTAAGAAAAGATTTGTGGCATTTCTACTTTGTGTACCTACAAAAGTATTTGTACAGTAGATCATTTGAATCTACTTGGAAAAATTAAAAATTTGTTTCTGATTAATTTTATAAAGTTTTCTTCACAGTTAAAGAAGAATGGGTGTATGGTTAGTGATATTAATATTTTGAGTTCTAGGATAGACTGACTTAAATGTGGAAAAATTATGTTGGACCTTATAGGAATAAAAAGGTTTGATTTTTATCTGTATCATGACTTGGAAGGAATTTACTTGCACATTATATAAAAAGGTAAGGGTTTTGTAAGTTTCTAAAAATGTAATTCATTCCACAGGAAGGAAGAGTCTGTTATAAAGATAAATTAGGCTGGGCACGGTGGCTCATGCCTATAACCCTAGCACTTTGTGAGGCTGAGGCCGGAGGCCGGGAGTTCAAGACCAGCCTGAGCAAGAGTGAGACCTGGTCTTTACTAAAAATAGAAAAAATTAGCTGGGTGTGGTGGTGCTTGCCTGTAGTCCCAGCTACTCAGGAGGCTGAGGCAGGAGGATCACTTGAACCCTGGAGTATGAGGTTTCAGTGAACTATGA
>NW_012135858.1:2418928-2440295 GCF_000956105.1 Propithecus coquereli
ATAGTTAATTGAATTGTGCTTCTGTTTACATTTTTGCTTTCTTTTATCTCTTAAAACATAAAATGTACAAGTCTTTTGTGAACACATCTATGTATTTTGAAAAATATATATATATCCATGTCACCAACAGCCCAATCAAGATTTTTTTCTGTGGTGTCACCATTGTGTCTTCAGGGACTCAAACACTTAGAATAATGAGTCCCATAAATTCTGTTTGGAAAATCATTATGGAATTTCAAGATTGCAAGCAACCTTAAAGATCACTCTAATCCAATTAAAAGGAATAATTAGTAATTATTCTATACTCCCTTTACTTGTTTTAAACTAACATCCTAATCCTCGTATTTCAGGATTTGGTGGAGATATTCATGTTTGCTTTTTCCAAGTCATTCATTGTTTTATAGATTTCAGTATGTCATAATCTGTCATAGGAAAAACAAACAAACAATTAAAACAAACACTTCTGCCAGAGCCAGAGGTTTGCAATGTGATCTAGAGGGAAAGCTAGGAAGGAGCCCTGCTTAATTTTAATCCATATCAGTTAAGTGTCTAGTGTCTAGGAAAAAGGTAGAACCTGGAAAAAAAACAACCTGTGTGGTGGTGGTGGTGGTGATTCTGGGTAGCATTTAAAGATTTTTAAATTATATTAATTAGAACTTTTTTCCCAAGAATATTCTTCTTTAAAATAGCTATTTTTGAAAATTGTGTTAGAATCCTTAATTCCTCGGAGTTAAGAAAGCTTATTTTGTGAAGGCTAGACAGGATCTGAGAAAGGCTGGGAGCAACACAATAAGGTCAGGGATCTATTTCAAGCTCTGTGTCCAATCCATGCCTCATTCTCTTCATTGGTAAAATTAATATAAGTATGCCTCTCTCATTATCTCCCTCACAGGGTTACTTGGAGGATAAAATATAGAAAATAACTTAAGGATGTTATGCAAATATAAAACATTCTTATTGTAAAATGAAATGTACTATACATAGTTTGCATGTCTACATAAGCAAGTATATTGCCAACTTTCAGGAGCAAATTTCTCTGTCCCATACCATCGTATTTTTGTTGCATATATTATTAGAGTGGAAGAAATTTGAATATTAAACTAATTTGGCTGCCTATGTAGCTATATCTATTCAGCTCTATATTTTATGTTACATGCAGTTATTGCCTCACCTATTGCTTATTTAGTAAATGACAGATTTACCAAGCTGACTGGGCCTCTAAGCACTGTTAATTGGTTAAAAAATATTCACACACAAAAGTAGTCAACATCATGTCATACATTCAGAACTTGAAATGAGCAAATGTACTTCTAAACACTTCTTAATGACTCTATTCTTTCTTATTTTAATTGGCTCTAACCTGGTGATATTGATTAATTAATAATGATTGCTTTATTTTTCTGATACTTTTATGATTTTTTCATTCCAATGATGTTTCAATGTGCTGTTGTCCTTGTGCTGGTTGAGGCAGTTCTCAGTCTCCTTCAAGTTAACCACATCCTAAATAATCCGAATACCACTAAATTCCAAAGTAAGCTAAATGCACTAAGAATTGGGTAAGAGCAAGTCTCCCAGGATTCTGTACCCATGTTCCCAGAGTAAAAAATATTCAGGCTTCTATGAGAAAAGAAAGCAATTTATACAAATTTATGAATTAAGATGGCATTCTTATAAAGGGCAATGGAATGTTATAAGAACCTTTTCATGAACACTTCTTTGTTTACCCTACATTTTGATCTATGGCAATGATCGAATAGGAGCTCAGAGACACTAAAGTTTATCAAGCAAAAGAAAAATCTGGCATAGTATAATCACTTTATGAATGGTAGTTATCAGTAAGAATTATCACCAGATTGATTATTGCTGGAAGAAGAAGCCATTTCTTTTTTAACAACCTCTTAGTAGCATGTAACCATTTTTGCAAAACATAAAATTATTATTTTTAACCAACCATGTGGGTTGTAGCAATAGGCATCCCATCTTTCACTCCTATTGAGACGGACTCCATAATCAATAATACCAGTTCTTCCAAATCCACAGTTGGGCCCTGGTTTCACAATAGGGTATCCAACTCTGCCCTTGGCCATCCATCCTGCAGCACAGACATGAAATCCTGCAAGAGGAAGAAGGGTTATGGACTAAACTGGTAAACTCTCTCAGCAGAGCAAGGTCATCTTAACAAAGATGACTACTTGCAACAGTAAGTTTCTTAACTGCCCAAATCTAGTTTAGGTAAAAGGGAAAATCTGTTTTCTTGAAAAATAATAAAAAAAATTTGAATCACATAAAATTTAACTTTTTGTTTTTACTAGAAAACTACATCTTACTTGAAAAAAAAGATGCAGAGGGGCAAGAAATTATAATACTGTAGATACGAAAATAATCCAAATTCAGAGCTGGCTTCTTTTCACAAATGGCCTATCTAGGGCCATGAGATAATTTCTAAAATTGTAATCAATTCTGAAAAAAAAATTTCAAGTGGTGGTTTAATTAATTTCTGTTTCAGGATCAATTAAGATGTTAGTAATATTTTTAAAGATTTGAATAAAGATACATTTTCTCATAAGTTTCATCTAAAGGCTCAGCCCTGTTTCCCTTGCTCAGCTTCGGAGGCTGTTTTAATATCTGCCAATGCTATCCAAGAGGAAATTTACTAGAGGTCCAGGATAGCTAGTAAAGATTATGGCCTTTGTATCCATCATTCCAATTACTTTGCCCCACACAGACCTGTGATTACAGATGACCAGTTGTCTGGGAAGACTCTGGGGCGTTTGAGAGAACACTGTTAGTTTTGTCTGGGTAATGTATAATAATAGCATAAACTTTGCCAGATATCATCCTGACAGCAAAGGCGTTCTGAATGGGGGTGGCCCACTCTCCCGAAGTCCTGGTGAGATGGGAGCAGACAATTTTTGTATAAAGAAGCAAATAATACTAGTTAATTTCTGGGGTTTTCACCAGATCTTCCAACATCATCTTTCTAGTTTCTTTCTCCTGCTATCTTATAACCTGCCTATCCACCTTTTCCTCAAAGCTTTTGATCCTAAAGTACAAAACGCATTTGCCCACTTAATGTAAAAAAAAAAAAATTGGGAAAAAAGCCACTAAATTTGATATTTCTCCTACCAAGTAAATTTCCTTGTGAGACTCAACGTAGTACTGCAGCATCATTTACTAACTGAGGAAACCCATACTCAGAGGTCAAGTAGAGGTAGAACAATATTAAAAATGAATAGCAATGGCGCTAAAATTAATGAGAAATTTAAATGATGTTGAGGTCATTTCATTTCCTTTTGACTTTTATTTTCTTAGCTCCCACTAGGTTGTGACCTCAAGTAAGTTGCTAGTACTAGACACTTTGCGCCAGCTCTCGGCAGATAGATGGGAGAAGCCAGAGAGCAGAGATGTCCCACCTAGGGGATGGAGAGACAAGTCTTAATAAGGGTAATAGGAAAGGCGGGTTCCCCCCTCCAACCTCCCGAGGGTGAAAAAGAAGAAAACTCATTGTCCATCAGTTACCAATTTTTCTGGCTGCCTCCAGCTGCTTGTAGGTCGCAAGACGGCCGCCTTCAAACTCACACACCGCCTTAGCTTCTGCGTAGGTGAGCTTGTATCTGCCAGACCGGGCCTCTCTGTGGTACACACCTGCTGCCTGTTCTGTGAAATCACACAGGTCATAAATGCACTATTATCCATTCTTGTGCAACGGGGAAATTCTGTGGCCTCAGCTGGAAGATTACATCAGCTATTGTTCCTGCCAAAGGGCTTTCTGGGTCAGCTGCCTTGGGTGGCTACGTTTTTATTGTTAGAAAGCTTTGGAAAAAAATATGAATGAGGGGAATTTTAGGGGAATTTGGGGGGCATAGACAGAAACTACAGGCTAAATTATGTTTTTATTGACGAGATGGCCTGAAAAAAAATTTGAATACAGTATTGTATTTCTACGTTATCAAAAGGTAATAAAGTTTTGGCTTTCTTTTGGCCTTAGGTCATATAAAAACTTGGAAGAGTAAGCAATAGGGGGAAAAAAGGAGGTGAAGGCAAAAGAAACCAATGAGAATGGATTCATTATGTAGGCTCACAAAGATGGAGAAAAATAAGCCAAAATATCCATCTGAGGGAAATGACTAATGCAATAGAATTAAGTATTTAGTAAACAGAAAACTAATGAAATGTCTGAGGGAATCCAAAGCAAACAAATACTAAACTAAGAAAAAGAAAAATAGATTTAAACATAGCAGAGAAAAAACTGGACACACCTAACTACCAGTTAGTGCTGAAATTCTTTATCTGATATGTTTTTTTAGTCTACATGTTGTTCCCAACACATTTTAGGCAATGTTAGGTCATATGTGAGTTATCTTCCAATAGATCACTTATAATGGATTGTTTTGAGTTTGGAGTGCTTTCTGCCATAGAAACAATATGAAAAGATTCCCAGGACAATAGTCATAACATTAGCTCTATAGTTAGCTCTAATCGTCCTGTGTAGTCTGCCAGGTTATGGTTAAGACTTTGTACCCTGACCTGTGCAATAGCCACCATCAAGACCATTTCCAATGAGAATACATATTTCTTGGCATGCAGCAAGACATGAATCCAGAAAATGTACTTCCTGGTTCTCCTCCCCAAACTGGAGGTTGACACTGTCATAGGTCAATGGGAGACGGTGCTTGGTATTTTCTCTGTTTTTCTGCACTCCAAGGGATCCTGCTCTTGTACATTATATGGTAAAGCCTGTTATTCTCATGCTCATAGGTCAGAGAATGCCAGGAACATCAAGTCATAACCAGTCGAGTTGTTTTCCCCTTTGAAAGTCACCTGCTGCCCAGGTGTCCTTCATATGGCAAAGCCTCACTAAATTTTCATTAGTTTCCAATTTGGTTATTTTGAGCATATACCATGAAGCATTTTGCTAGGCACCATGGATTAAATCCTGTCCTCAAGGAACTTGGACATCAGTGAACATTTTGAATATATTTATCTTGAAATAGAGGAACATCAAGGCTTTTGGTAGAGAGGGGAGGCATGTTTAATATATGTATTATAATAGAGATTGTTGTTAATTATTAAAAATGTTAAAATTGTGTCTATTCCCTAAGAATATACACTAAAAGATCTTTATTTGAAAAAAATTTTCTAGGAATTATTTTAATGTATGCCACTTTTTCTCAAACTGATTTCCTTCATATTTTTACTCCAAAATTGAAATATGTTTTCAGAAAAATAAATCGAGATTTAAAAAAAATAGTTTTAAGTTTTCCTCCCAGTAATTTTTCTTAAACTTTTGGTACCTGTGAATACTTGCCTTGTAGAGCATAGTAACTGAAATAGCAAAAATTTTCTATGTTATAATTTCAATTTAATGTATTAAATATTAACATTCCACATTGTTTCTCAAAGAGCACCAAATTTCCTGGTATCTTGCCTTATGAACAAATTGAGAACTCTTGGTATATAATAGGTACTTAATTTTAAAGAAGGCATTTAAAGTAGTCCTCAATTCAGAATTTTAAGCTATTAAGATGGACCTTTGTAATGAATCTTAATTTTACCTTTCAGAAGAAATAATATTTTATTAATTTTCCTAGCCAATAGTCATTTATTTATTAAGATTAAAAATTTGTTTAACCGATAATTTTTTTTTTCTTTTAGCAAGTAGCGACAGTAGAATGTTGAATCTGCTTTCCACTGCTGGTTCTACCACGGAGGAATTGTATAACCTTGTATAACTTGATAGGCCTCAATTTCCCCATCTATCGAATAGGAATAATGATACCTCTGCACCCTAGTGGGAACTCAAGATATGTTACTTTTCCCTTCCCTTTTTTTTCCAAGATGATGACTGAAAAGAATTGCTTATCTGTGCATTTTCAGTTTTCATGATACATGTAACTGAAATCTTCTGTCCTTAAGTGGAGTTTTTTTTATTGTTTTTGTTTTGTTTCATTTAAAGTACTATTTAAGAAATTAGAGGCTACCAGAGTTAAAATAAACCTTAGGGATCCCTTACTTCTACCTTCTCATTTTACCAGTTTGGAACAGTAACCTAGAGAATTTAAAGTGTCCTGTTCTTGATAGTTGCTGGCAGATTCCTGCCTTTTAATCCAGCTCTCTTTCCTCCCTAAATAGTTTCTGATATGATATCGACCCAACCAACTGTAAACAGTGTGTAGTACTAGGCTGACTGGCCAATAATTCATCCCAGATGGAAGCAATTTGCTATTATCCCAAGCCTCAGATTTGCAGTATATTATTAACAAACATTTCAGTTTGCTCCTTTCTACCTCTGAACTTCTATTGTCCAGGTTTATATTTTTGTAATATACAACATCACTTAAAAAAGAAATCCAAATTACTTGATTTTTAGAGAGTTTGCCAGAATTTCAAAGTTTATCCATATGGGTTTAATTCTTACTAGCTTCTTGACATTTAAAAAAGTTTCTGACAAATATGTATATATGTCCTAAATTTGATTGTGTGCAATGAAAGTAAATGAAGAGATTTGCTTGTTGCTCTACTAAATTACAGATCGCATGTTGGCCAAATGGATGGCAGTGAAACTGGTTCACTGGCTCAAGCTGAAAAAAAGAGGCGGCAAGGCTGTGCATTACAAATCAGGCTTTTTAATGAAACCCTCCTGGTTGCAGTTATTACCAGAGAGAAAAATGCTGAAAGGGAAAATATTCTACAATTGTGTGCTGCTTAGCAAGCATAAAAACAGATATAGGTTAATTTGCCTTCTCTCATTTCTTCACTCTATGCAAGAATCCATCAATTTTTTCCCCAAACAATTCAAATTTTTTTTACTGTTAAACAGAATAATGAACATAAGGCAATATCAGTGTGAATCATGAGAATTAAAGCATTGCTTAGTGCACTGTAAGGGGTGTTTTGGATTTTCCGTATTTTGACTTTTTTGATCTATCGTTTATCTTTACCATTTCGCCTATGTCATTCCTTACACTTAACTAAACAACAAAAGAAACTTTCCTTGTCTAACAAAAGGGTTAGGAAAGTTAGCCATTTATATGGTTAACATGAACAAAAGGAATCAATGTGGCAAGAATGCATTCAGAAGGAGAAACATTTTTCATTTTTTTCTATATTGCAAGCTGGCTTTGTCATAATAGTCAAAAGATATTTTGGAAAGCTAAGATATACACTACAGCTCAGACCACATGGAGCAATGATTACAAAATTTTCGTAGTAATATATACCAATTTACCTGTTATGGTTCTGAAATCCGACTGCAAATGCATTGAAATAAAAAAAACATATTGGTGGTTTTAGTTTGTTAAAAAAATACTCCTCACTATGCTACCACATCTGCTTTGAAAAATTTTTAAATATTATTTTATACTGAATGTATTCATTGTTGTTTTCTATGGAACAATTCACTTTATAAAACCCTATTCTTAAATTTTAGAAGGTGAAAACACTTTTTTAAAAAAAATGCTTTACACATTCCAACGGCTATCTTTCCTAAGTGTTTTCTTTGAAAACATCATCCTTGAACAGAGTAGAAAAATTTACTGCTTTAATTCACTTCTCCATGATTTCAAAGAATCGACATTCCCACAAGAAGCTCGCGAGTGAAGTTTCTTACCAAGCCATATGGAGTTATGAAAAATTCCATTCCTGAATCCCCATCCTGCAGCCTCTTCCCACAGCAAGACAAATAAGTAAATTAAGATGGTCATCTCTCCAGTTGTAGCGAAGTAACAGTCTGTCAGGGACTGCTCACTGTGAGTTCTCAGAGCAGCGGCTGAAATGTGACTGAAACATCTGGTTTCCACATCTTTTAAATAGTTTTTTTTCAGCTATGAGGTCAGCAAGTACTCTCCAATGGCATTTTCCGCTGCAGAGTTACACAATTATCTCAGTGTCTGAAGCAAATCCTCTGACTCATTTGCATTGGCAACCAAAACTAAGGATATAGAATGATCATCTACGTTTTAAAATTCACTTTCTCAGAAGGGAGTTCATTTGTTCTGTCAGTCACAAATGGTTTTCTGTTAGAAAGTTTGTGTAACTTGCTGTGGATTCAGCAGTGATTAAAAGAAAGCCAATCTTCAGTAGGAATTTCAAGAGAAATCCTGAATTATGGGGTGTGGGGTTTAGGATTAAGCATTAATCTTTAACTTGGCCCTGGTAATGTTGCATTAATTTTCCCTAAATGTTGTCAAGCCTATATAGAAAATTTAAAACAAAAAGTGTGCACAGTTTTGCAAACCCTAAGCTTTCTCTAGTGATATAGGACTTCCTAATTCTCTGTCTACATTTGTCCTGGGATGAGGTCTGTTGCAGTCTTTGGTTTGTTATGGTCAGCAGATAACTAAATACATCAGCTTCCAGAAAAGTAGTTCAATTTCAGAGCCTTAGGACATCCCAGCAGCTTTGGGGTATCACCTTATAACACAAATCTCCCCAGGCAACAAATCCTTGAAGTGTTGGGATAATGAGGGGTAAACAATAATAAAGTTAACAGAAATATGACCCTAGCTTCCCCAGACCCCTCTAACTTTGAAGAAGATGATCAAAGTATTAATAGGTAATATTAATAATCACCACAGTAAAGTCATCATGTATTCAAATAACCCCAAATTTTCCTCTCCTTTTATGTAGAGTGGTTGGGTAACACATCTGGTTATAGTCCCATGGCTACTGATGCTGTTCGATTGATAGTCATTTATTGGCAGCTTTTTTTTTCTTTTTTTTTTTTTTTTTTTGAGAGTGATCCTCTATCTCAGCCTCTCAAGTGGCTGGGACTACAGGCATGCCACCAGGCCCAGCTAATTTTTTTTTGAGAGAGGGTCTCACTGTGTCGCCCAGGTTAGAGTGCAGTGACACAATCATAGCTCACTGCGACCTCGAACTCCTGGGCTCTGGTGATCCTCCTTCTCAGCCTTCCAAGTAGTTGGGACTATAGGCATGAGCCACCATGCCTGGCCGAGTGTCTTTTATTGGTCATTCTTTGCTACTTAGCTTCTCTACTCTTGGCGCCAAACTGCTTCCCATTCACTCCCATGATAGCACTCATTTCTCCCATGCTTTCTTAGTTCCTCATTGATATCGGACTCCTTTGAAAAAGCCAACTTTGCAGACATGCTCTGCTCTGAAGTCGACCTTGAACCCCTTAGGCATCTTTGCACTGAGCATCTCAGGTTTGTCCTGGCCTCATCTGTCCTCGAAAGAGCAGTTGTGGGGATGTGGGCTGAGGGTATAGAGTTCACTGGACGCTCACTGAGGCATGTATGAAGTTACTAGGGTTCAACATCTCTATTTTGGGCCTGTGGCAAAAAGGAGATGAGAGAATTGTGGCCAAGTTCACAGATAGGGTTATCGAATTGAAGTTTGGTACAATAGAGAATGTTATAATCTAGCACAGGACCAGATGGGTGTGACTGTGGAGAAGACAGGCAAGGTAAGTGAGAACATTATGAATAAATAGTTAGAAGGAGCAAACCATGAGATTTCTCTGGAAAGTGAAATCATATGAGTATGTTATGAGTATTTTAAATTTGTTATTTAGGAAATAAATATAACTTACACAATGCTACAGCAAAACCGTTATAGCCTTCTGCATTCTTTGCCTGGTCACATTCTCTGGCTGGGCCCTTTCTACATCTCTCTCAAGCACCTAATTTCCCCCTAGTTCTCATTTATCAAAAATTACTCTCAGGAAAGACTTTGCAATTAATCTTTACTTAGGTCAAATAACAGATATCCTTCTGTGTTCATTTGCATTTTAATGAAGCTCCAAGTATAGCAGGGTGTGAATGTTCAACTCGTTTTAAGAAGAAAATTTGATGAGTGTCTTTGATGAATTAACCCAATTTAGGGTGGAGGATTTCTTTCTCTCCTCTTCCTTAGGCAACTCTCATGCAGAATATAAATACTTCCCCTTACCTCTACCCAGTGTTTGAAAACCTTGTCTTCTCTGTCACCAAGGAAATAAAAAACAATGCCTAATGATGTGGGCTCTGGTTTTGAGGGGGTATTCAATTTTATTGTGGAAGAAAAAAGGTAATGGTGTTTTCATATGGCAAGTTGCAGAGGGTAATCCAGGGGAGGACAAGAGAAGGAAGAAAAGAAAGAGTAGCAAAGGAAGTGTTGCCTATGGACTTAATCTTGGAAGTTGCCTAAGGAGTGCCCCCCACTCAACCTCCAGTACACACCACCAAGGCTGAGTCTCATGAAGAGAGAAGATACACTGATAAAAGCTCCTTTCCTCCCCCAGTGTCTTGATGTGTGGGTCAAGGTGTGCAATGGCTCCTTTCGCACCTGCCGCCACTCACTGAAAATCCAGCGAGACTGTACTTTTTGTAGAGGCAGCTCCTCTTTTGGTTGCTTTTCCACAATGCTCCAGTGCCCCTAAGCCTAATAAGTTATTAGATACCTTAAATCATGGTGGGGAGAAGTCCACATCTGAACTGGGGTAGGGCTGCACTGAACAAGCTCAAGATCTCCTATGCTGGCACAGGGGTTTAGCAATGTCACTATTGCACAAACTCAACTAAAAAAAAAAAAGAGACACTAAAGTAGAATTTCAAACACCTGACTGAGGTTGAGAGAAGGTATTTATTTATTTATTTATTTTAGAGACAGGCTCTTTGCTGCGTTGCCCAGGCTGGTCTCAAACTCCTGGGTCTGATTATAGTTGATTTGAATAGCAAGACATGATGAGAAAATGCAATTCTTTGGCACACAGTATGAAAATTAAAATTAAACCATAATTTACATCCTGTATTGATTATATTTTGTAATCTTGGAAAGAGAAGGAAAAAGCATGATGAAGAGATAAGAAAAGAAAAGGGTGGAGCTCAGCGAATTACAAAATATGTCAACAGAGGACATCTTTAACACTGCCAGTAAGGACATGAAATTACAATACAGGAATCTCCCACCCACCCCAGGATCTCCTCATGGACTAGGATGAGAATAAACACAATAGAGGAAGTAAAATCCATTCCCTTTGAATATGATTTAAAATGATTGAGAGAAACTCTTATGCATGGCATAGAACAAGGTAAAAGAAATGAAATATATGGCATTCTAGTTGTTAAATTCAGAGTGTAGACTTTTACAGGGCCAGTGAGCTGGATGGAGCCTAAAGAGAACATTGGGAAATCTTTGGAAAAGTGAAAAATTGAATTATTTTGTATCAAAAAGCTTTTAGACAGTGAATATGAGCCTATGCATAACACTGAACAGAATAATGTGCTTTCAAGTTTATGGGTAAATAGATGTCAGAAAGAGATCTGAAACTGACATCGGACTTTCTCCATAGTTATAAGGTGTGATAGTCCTTGGTAATGTTCACCAAATATTTCTAGCTCTCTCCCTTCCAGAAACATGGTAGCATTGTACTCATGGCCATCTGTGGTTTGGTGGGACCACATGATTATTTTTGGCCAATAAGATGTGAGCAAAATTATGTATGTCATCTGAGAGATGAGGATTTGATTGCTAATGCTTCAGAACTCTTTCTTTCTAGCATGGAGAGAAACATTTGTGATAGTGGCTGCTCTATCACCCTGAATCCCTGATTGACTCCTGGATGTTATATAACAGAAATAGACTATCAACCTCTGTTGTTTTAAATCATTGAGATTTTGAGGTCATTCATTACTGTTAGCAAACTTAATCTGTCCTGATTTATTGGAAGAAGTGAGCTAATAAGAATATTAAAAGCAAAGGGGACTTCAGAAGGTTGGGGGTCTAGTGACATTCAGATGCAAAAATTAAGACAAGGAGGAGAAAGACAAGAGGAGGAAATGAGAATAAGGAAGAGGACACAGTGATTAATGGACTTAATATCCTTCCTCTTCCCAACCCCCTCAGACTTTTATTATAGCGCACAGCTCCTCCATCTTGCTGTGATTTGCCTTTCCAAATTTATCCACCAGTACTCCTCCATATGCAGTCCTTCCTGTTAGACTGCTCCCTATATCTTGATCAAGCTTGAAAACTTCTGCCCCCCTTTCTCTGCCTTTTGCCTTCCCTTACTAGTCACAGAACTCAGTGTTGGGAACTTAGAGATCAACTGGCTCAAATTCTACCTGTGTTGTGGATCCCTGCTATGCTGCCCTTACTTACGTGAACCCGAAATCCTTTTAAACTTTGGCTCACTTTTGTTATGGAGGCCCACAGAGTAAGTCTTACCTACATCTGTTTTCAGGAAAAATGACTACGATCTATAAAGGCTGGACCAAAGAATCAAGCACACGTATTTGCAAACAAATGTAAAATATGCTCACTTAAAATTTTCCCTTTATTTTTTAAATATACATTCTAAAATATTAAGTTTAAAGCGATCCAATCTTGATAAAGGAAAGATACATGTAAATATATGTAAAGGGATATATACACTGTTAACTAAAAAAAAATTTAATTAACGGGGTTTATACTTTGGACAAAGGAGAGCTTTATTTCTCATATAGGGTAGCAACCTGCAGGGCGGCCATTCCAACAGGTCGGGAAGCAGAGCCCTGGCTGGAAGTCAGGTACAGGTGCTTCAAAGAAGAGACAAAAAGGCAACAGGAGTTTATAATGAGCGGGGTGGTCAAATACACATATTCAAAAAGCTATAGGAGGAGTCACAAATGTTTATGAAAGGAAATCATGTAATTGTGCTTTATGTCTCTCATCCCATCATGGCTGGGAACTAACTCAGTTTTAAGACATTTCTGGGGCCCCCTTGCTGAGAGAGATCTATTCAGTTAGCAGAGGGCTTAGGATTTTATTTTTAGTTCACAACACAAATGCCAAATATCTCTACATAATTGAGTTATGCTTCCATGTTTGGGTGCTTTCTAATTTCTTCTTTTTGTTATTTTGTATTTTATAAAATTTTATTCAATAAATATATATCATTTGTGTAATAAACATGTATCATTTGTGTAATGAATTTTAAAAGTTATAACTCATATACATGTATTTGATCACATTGACTTAATTGACATGTCAATTGAGATTGTTAAAGAATATTAAAAACCAGAACAGATTATTAAAATTATTATTATTATTATTTTTTAGAGGAAAGGTCTCCATCTGTCAGGCTGGAATGCAGTACTACAATCATAGCTCTCTGCAGCCTCAAACTCCTGGGTTCCAGCATCCTCCTTCCTCAGCCTCCCAAGTAGTTACAGGCTGGTTATTATTATTATTTTTAAATTTTTTTTGTAGAGATGGGGGTCTCGTTATGTTGCTCAGGCTGGTCTTGAACTCCTGTCCTCAAGTGGTTCTCTCACCTTGGCCTCCCAAAGTGCTGGGATAACAGATGTGAGTCACTACACCCAGCCAGATTATTAAAGTTTTACAACTATACAAGTTCCTAAGAAAATTGAGTATTGTGTCTTTAACCAGATAAATGGATGATAGGACTGATAGTCTTTTCAATGAAAAAGATTCATCATTATGGGATCAAAGCCAAGTCATGGCATGGAAAGTTACTTTCAGATAACTTTCCAGTGTACTTGAGATTTGTATCTTGACCTTAGCCTCTGTTGCACAGTGAGCAGGTCTATGTGAACCTACTCCCAAAGGTCAAGGGACCTGAGAGGCTGAGAAAGATGCTGACAAATCCAGTTTCTCAGAAAGAAACATTTAATAGGGACTTAGGAACAGAAGCCATGTCCCTGGTGGCTTGAGACTGTGGGTCCCCACACCATTACCCCCCAAACCCAAGGATTATATACCATAGGGAAGGAATGTGTAGGACAATTGAAGTTCACCCCTTAGGAAAAGACAAGAATGCTATGTGAATTTGCCTAAAGGTAGGATTTATGGTTGTTTTGACCTACACACAGGATTTATAGTAACAGTAGATAAAGTGGTAATCTTAGAGGCATTCTCAGAACAGGGGTTAATCAGAAGTCAACATGGCAGATCAGCATCCAAGGTGGACTTGCTTTATCCTCTACAGTCTCTACACAGATATTTAATTTTTCACAAATGTTTACTGAGGGCACAGTTTATTGAGTGTTATGCTGTATAGTACATAGGGATATGAAGATTAATACAATATGATCTCAGAGAGTTCACTTTTCTATTTGGAAAATTAGCAAGTTGGTTGGATTCTTCACTTGCAAGTTTTGGAAAGGGGTTTAGTTAAACGTAATGCTATGCTCCATTGTCATTCCATATCCTCTGTCACTGTGAAGGGAGAATCTACCAGGAAGATTTTTGGTCTAAGCATCTTCAGTACTGTTAATGCTGGCAAAATAGCTGCTGTCTGTTGCCACCAGGATTGGTGGCTGTGTCCATCAAGTATGAGGTTTAGTTAGCCAGGCTGAGTCCATCCTTCTTCAAAGAAATAATCTCTATCATCAGAGACAGCTTCCCTTTAGAGACCACTCCCTCTCTGTCTGCTTTGATGTCCTGCTCAATTGCTGTAGGTGAGATCTTTGTGTCTTCTTTCACTTATCATCCCTTCTTTTAGGTAGGGTCAAGGGAAGGAGAGGAATCAAGCACATCTTCTAGATCTTTTTTCACCTTTGTTACCAAGTGCAGCACCTGTGAGAGAAATCCTAGCTTTCTTTTTCTTCTTCTTTTTTTTTTTTTTTCCTGTTGCCCAGGACAGAGTGCAGTTGTACAATTACAAATCACTGCAACCAACTCCTGGGCCCAAGTGATCCTCCTGGCTCAGCCTCCTGAGTATGTAAGACTACAGACAGGTGCATGCCACTATGCCTGGTTTTTTTTTTTTTTGTAGAGATGAGGTCTTGCTATGTTGCCCAGGCTGATGTTAAATTCTTGGCCTCAAGTGATCCTACTGCCTCAGTCTCTCAAAGTGCTGGGATTACACGCATGAACCATTGCACTGGGACCTAGCTTTCATTTCCATTCCTTTTTTCCTCTCACCAATCTCATCCAACCCATTTCCATGTTCTGTGCTATCTACCTCCAAGACAAAATGGTGGCAGAGATTGTCAGATGATTACCAAACCAGGTTCTGTTTCTACCTGGTAAATAGGCTTTATTTCCCTGCCTCCCTTGCCATTTTGTGCAGTCATGTTGGTGAGGTTCTAGCCATTAGAATATGAGTTAATGTGAAGTATAACACTTTCAGACCAGGCCCATAGAAAATTTCCCACAGGAGATTTGCCATCTGATGACTGAATAAGGACTTTCCAGGCTTTAGAGGAGAGTGGAATCAAAAGATAGAAAAAGCCTCATTCTCCGTGTGACCAGATAGAGGGAAGGACTTGTATCTCCCCTGCTTAAAACCCGTTTAAGTTTTCCTGTAGCATCAAAAATAACATTGATCTCTTGATCCTGGTTTCCAAATTTCCCAGTGCTCTGGTTCTTGTCTATTTCTGCGAAGTCACCACCCCACTCTAACTTGAACTTGCCCAACTCATTTCCACTGTAGGGATTTTGCAATTACTGTTTCCTTTTTCTGGAAAGATCTTCCCCTTCATCTTCTTTCTTCTACTCAATCTCAGCTTAATTACCTCCTTCTCAGTGAGACCCTTGTCCAATCTAAAGTAGCCATCAGTCACTTTTATTGTAGCACCCTATTTTTTAAATGTCAAGCTTATTGACATATTATATAATTTACATCCAGTAATAGTCACCCTTTATAAGGCATATCATTCCATGAATTCTGACAAATGCCTTCAGTCATGTATCCACCATCATCAGGATCGAGATGTAGAGTATTTCCCTCACCCCAAAAAGTTCCCTCATTATCACCCTATTTTAAATCTCTGCATTAAATTCATCACAATCTAATATTCTTGCTTATATATTCATTTATATTTTCATTTGGTTATCTGTCATCTTCTACTAAAATATAGGTCCATGAAAGCAGAGACCTTGTCTTCTAGTTCACCTCTGAATCTACAGTGCCAAGAATAGTACCTGGTCCACCATAGACTGTCAACAAATATTTGGTGAAGGAAGGAGATAAAGCAGGAGGGGTCTCTACGTCTTCATATGTCCAATGGGGATATGTAATGTAACCCCTAGAATGCTTGTGAGAACCAAAGGAGGTGTTGACTATAAAAGCCCCTAGCATTGTGCCTGGCATTTATTAATAGTAGTGTACAGTCCATGTAGTTCATGCTGCTTTTGAAATGAATTCATCGATCTTCCTTGGCCACCTTGATGCTTTGAATAGGACTGATCTTATTCTTCCTTTTGCTATTTTGTTTCACCGTACATCCTTCCACCAGTGTCAACTTTTCATGTTGGAGTTGTCACTGACCTCCCTTAGCAGCCTCCGTGCTAGCAGGAGAGAGAAGCTTCCAAGTTCCTTCCTGCTCTCGCCACTGTTACCTGAGTTTCTTTCACAATCCCACAGTGCTATATTAAGGAGTGAGATAAGGGATTCCCTGCTGTCTGCTGTCTTTATATCTCCAGTGACTCAGCACACAGACAGGCTCACCCTGCTGTGAGACTCCTCACTTCTCTCAAGGATTTACGTCCTTCTCTGAGCCCCCTTTCATGCTCAACCTTGGCCTGAACCTCACGGGAGTCAGCCGCATACGTCAGCCCTGATATCCTTTCCGGAGGGACCCCCGGCCCACAGCTGATGCTCACTTAGCTCCAGCTTGCAGTTTTCAGATTTCCTATGGCATCCAAGTGAGAATGCTCTGTCACCATTCCCCGTCCTCCAACTCAAGGGGAGTTGTGAATGTCTGCATACACCGGGGATCTTTGTTTCTATTCTTCTTAGTCGATTTATGGTGGGGACAAAGCCCAGAACATGGACTTTTTGCTGTAAGTAAAGCAGAGATTCATTAGAAAATACGTAACTTTTTATGAAGTTGTTCACTCTGACATTGTTTGTAGTAAGACAGATTAGAAGCTACTGTAATTTCAATTATCAAAGAAATGATTAGATAAATGATGGCTTGACCATATCATGAACTACTGTGCAACAGTGTAAAGAATGAGAAAGAAGAATTCCAGGATTCATGGGGGGACATTTATTTATATTATTTCAGTATTTTAAAAGACAATGTAGTTGCTCAGTAATTAAAATTAAATTAGAAATTTAAAAAACAACAAAATTTATTTTATCTGTTATCTAATTTACGGTCTGGGAGAGAGGTTGGAAAGCGTCTTTCTGATACTCTCATTTTGCAGACATAGGAATGGAGGCCCAGACAAATTAAAGTGGCTAGTTCAAGTTACATTTATCAGAATCTGAACTAAGACCCAATCTGCTCTCATTTACAAATCATTACTGTTCATAAATCAACATGTTATCTCCTGGAGAGGGGAAATGGGGTGTTTTCTGAAAGTCTTTATGCCTATTTCATACGTAGAACCTGCACAGCCAAAGCTCAGAGACATTGATGACCTAAGAACAAGGGGAGGAGGCTGACACATAAATCATCGCTGTGGCATCCTTGGAAAGGAAGATAACATTGCATACATACATTGGGGTGAAACATAGTAGCTAATAGCAATAAATGCATTCTTTAAACAAAGAATTATCTTTAAACTGTGTTAGTGTCTTGTAATTATCTTGACAGGGCCAAAATGTTCCAAATAAAGGGTAACACATATATGGAGGTTCAGAAACTGAAACAGATGACTCCTTTGGAGAACAGCAAGTTCTTTAGTAGAGCTGGGGGAAGGGGGCAGAGTAGGAGATGGGGAAAGTGATAGGATATAAGGCCCAAGGGAGGCACTAGCCAAGTCTTGCTGGTAAAACTAAGGAGTCTGAATTTTATCCTGAAACCTGCAGGACACCTCGTAAGGGCTGAGGAACTTTCTAGAACAAGTTTCTTTCCTTAATTACTTCAGCCTTCCAGACTTTTCAGAAGTTTTCTCATTCATGAATTTCTCTGACTCCTTGGAGAGTTAACTACATTTATTTAAGAGATTTAAGGGCTCTGATCTGTTTCAAAGGACGAGGCTTTTTTTTTTGAGACAGAGTCTCACTTTGTGTCTCAGATAGAGTGCAGTGGCCTTATCAAAACTCACTGTAACCTCAAACTCCTGGGCTCAGGAGATCCTACTCCCTCAGCCTCCTGAGTAGCTGGGACTACAGGTGCAGGTCACTGTACCTGGCTAATTTTTCTATTAATATTTTTACAAGAGATGGGGTTTCACTCTTCCTCAGGCTGGTCTTGAACTCCTGAGCTCAAGCAATCCTCAAGCCTTGGCCTTCCAGAGTGCTAGGATTATAGGTGAGAAGAGAGATTTTTTAACCCAATGGCAACACACACACACACACACACACACACACACATCTATATATTTGGTATACTTTGCCATCAGGTGCTATTGGGTAAATAAATAAATAAATATAGGCTAGGTGTGGTGGCTCAGACCTGGAATCCCATCATTTTGGGAGGCTGAGTCGGGTGGATTGCTTGAGACCAGGAGTTCAAGACCAGCCTGGGCAACACAGCAAGATACCACCTATACAAAAGATTTTTTAAAAGAATGAGCTGGGCATGGTGGCACATACCTGTAGTCCTAGCTACTGGGGAGGCTGAGGAGAGAGGATCACTTGAGCCCAGCAGTACGAGATTGCAGTGAGCTATGATGAGGCCATTGCACTCTAGTCTGGGTGACAGAGGGAGACTGTCTTAAAAAAACAAACAGAAGAAAACAAATAAACAAACAAACAAAAGATAAGAGTGGGTTGCAACCATGAAGGAAGAATAGAATATTATGAAAGAGAACCAATGAATGATGATGGCAATAAAATCATTGAAATAAGAACTCAACAGATGACCTGAATAGCAGAATGGACACAACTGAAGGCTGAATACAAGCTGGAGGATTGAAAAGAGAAATTATCCCAGCATGTAATGCAAAAAGAAAGAGTTGAAAAACGATAGAAATGTTGAGACATACTTATAGTCCCATGTTTTTCACATTTGTTTAGGCAGATCCTAAAACAATGAGGTGGAATATATTCTTATATGTTTATGGGTCATTTGTCTTTCTAGCTCTGGAACTTCTTTTTTATGCTAGGCTGAATCACTAAAGCTGGTATTTGCAGGAATGATGACTCAGACTTGACTGAGGCTACCTTTGCATAAGATCAAGGACATGACGTTGTAGATATCTCCTTTCCAGCGCACCTCATATTTATCACGGAAGCATGCCTGCAGTTTGGTGAGCTCACTACTTTTAAGAATATCGAATCCTGGCCAGGCGCAATGGCTCTTGCCTATAATCCTAGCACTCTGGGAGGGTGAGGCAGGAGAATTGCCTGAGCTCAGGAGATTGAAACCAGCTTGAGCAAGACTGAGATCCCATTTCTACTAAAAATAGAAAAATTAACCAGGCGTTGTGATGCGTGCCTGTAGTCCCAGGTGTTCAGGAGACTGAGGCAGGAGGATTGTTTGAGCCCAGGAGTTTGAGGCAGCAGTGAGCTATGATGATGCCAGGGCACTCTACCCAGGGTGACAGAGCAAGACTCTGTCCCCCCCCCAAAAAAGAAAAAGATTATGGAATCCTTTAGGTCAAAAGATCCCAGAACTGTGGGCTTTTTATTCCTTTTTGGCTTGGGAAGGGGGAAATGAACATCAGAGATGTCAGCACTCACAACTCTACCTTATGATCATAAAAGCTCTTTCCAGTGTCACGATGATATATTTCCATGTTTCGTATTTGCTGTGACATTGAATCTACTCAGTGTTTCAGTGCTGGAGGTCTGTACCGTGCTTCTCGTATGAGGTTTGCCTATTGTTTCATTAAATGTTGATATTTGCCATTACCAAATGTACCACATAGCATCTATGTTTCCCTTTCCTCCACCAGAAAGTCTATTCATTATTCAAAATTTTGCTTCTTCTTTCTTCATGAAACTTTCCTTTATCCTCCAAGGTAGAATAAATTTCTTTCAGACTTTCTTAAGAAAGGTTCATTCTTATGATAACAATATTTTTTGAATCAAAAATGAGTCCACGACATACCACTGACACATGGTAAGAGTTGTTGAGTGAATAAACAAACGTATTTTTTGAAAACAACCCTGTTCTGGACAAACCCTGTCATCAACATAGCAGTTATTCTATTGTATTCATAGGTGTGGCTTGAAAAATTGTACATCCAACCTAACTAGCATACTAATCATCATCATAATTATTTATTTATTTTTTTTTTTTGAGACAAGGTCTTGCTCTGTTGGCCAGGCTGGAGTGCAGTGGCTCAGTTATAGCTCACTGCAGTCTTGAACTCCTGGGCTCACATGATCCTCCTGCCTCAGCCTCCCAGAGTGCTGGGATTATAGGTGTGAGCCACCACGCCTGGCCTAATGATAATTTCTAAGATAGAGCTTGTATAGTACTTGGAAGAGCATAGATTTGAGTTCCGATGAATTAGCTTTGCGACCCTGAGCATGTTGCTTTTTCTCACTGAACTTCAGTTTATTTGCCTGTCATGTGTGGGTAAATATGTCCTTTGCAGGATTCCTGTGAGATTTTAAGCGACCTAACCTATCAAAAGGGCTTGCAGTACCTGATACATATCAGACACTCAAGGAATACTAATTCCCTTGTCACTTTATGGTGCATTTTTCAAAGAAGTCCTCATCAAGTATTTAATTGGATTATCATAATCCAAATAACATTCTTAATTCTGGAAAATGAGTTATGAGTACACTACAACTGGTCCCAATTACAAGTTAGAATATAATAGGAATCCGTTGGAAAAAATAGTCTTCTGTTCAAGTTGTCATTATCCTCAGTTTTTTCCTCCTCGACAGAAGAGCAGGGTCAGTGGCAGCAGGATTGCAAACCAATTGGCAGCTGAATAACTTTCAACACTCTCTCTCTGTCACACACACATGTACATGCATGCGAATACACATGCACGTTGTCACACACATGTACATACATGTGCATACACATGCACACACACACTCACACATTGCTTGAGGAAATAGAGAAGCAAACCATTCCCAGAGACAGTGATGCATTTAGGATTTTCCAAGTGGAATTTCCTCTCTCTTTCCCTTCTTGGTTTTGTCCCTCCCAGCAGAAAAAAATGTGCACAGCAGGATGTGAGGGTACTCTGTGCTCTGAGTGCTGGCTGGGCTCCTTCTCTGTCAGGGGACTTCCCAGATGGGAAAAGATGGGGAAATGGAAGAAGAGACTTTCGAGGGAAGAGAGAGAAAGTCACTCTGAACCAGCGAGCAAGAGAAGAGACTTAGGGTGCAGGCAGATTTCCGCTGCGCTCCTTCCTCTTAGTTAACACCAATGACTGCCAAATACCTGCTGCATTCAGACCTTGCTGGATTTTAAAGCATGCATCCCAAATTCTCCTCATTTCCATCCCTCTTCCTGATGTGCTTTAAGAGGAACGGTAACAGAGGTTCATTTGTAAAAATGGCAAACATCACTTTCTAAAATTGAATTTTTCTCAAAATAGTCAATATAATTAATTA
>NW_012135858.1:2442795-2445867 GCF_000956105.1 Propithecus coquereli
TGAAGGACTTTTTCCACCATCGTGTTGGATGGTGGATTCTTAAAATCTGGGCAAGTATGCTCTTGAGTATTGGGAATTTTCATGTTTATTTTGCTGCTGATTTCCTCCTTTCCATTTTCCAATTTCTTTTTCTAGCATTCATATCACTATGTAGCAGATACTGGAACTTCTAGTTTTACTCTCTGGTTTTTCTTATCTTTTCTCTTTTCTTTTACATTTCTTTGTCTTTCTTATTTACTTTCTGAGAGATTTATTTAACTTTACCTTTCAATGACGTTGAGTTTTTTATTGCTACCATCACTTTTTTTATTTCCAAGACCACCTCTTTTCTGCTCCTTGAATAAACCATTTTATCCTTCTTTTCGTGTTTGTTTGTTGTTTTGTTTTTTAGTCCTAGTCACACAGAACCTGGAAAACCATTTTAAAGTTGGTATTTCTATTTCAAGGGTGTGATAGCTCCTTTTGACTACATAAGGATATTGTTTATGTTGGTTTTTGACATTTTCTTCTCCCCACTTAGTCTCTGTTTCCTCCAAGTTCCTTTTGTCATTCGTTTTCATCACCATTTTTCATATTAAATGCTTTCTCAATTCTGATAATCCACACTGATAAATATGAGTGTTTGCTCATATTTAAGAATTGGTAGTGAAAAATGAATGAAAGTTCTGAGTACACAGGTAAGTCTTGCTAACTGCGATCTTCATTCTAGAGTGATCTGGCTGGGCTGTATTTTCAGAAAACCCTCAATGTCTGTGTCTTTAGGTCTGAACCCTTGGACTGGTTCTAATCCCCGTATAAGAATCTTCCAATGATTTGCTTGGAAGGTACAGCCTGGCTGTGAGGCTCTGGGAGCTGTGTGGGGGAAGACAGCCAGAGCCTTATTGTTCATTATGGAAATGTTCACTTAATCGCCTTGTTTTTAGAACAACATCTTCACTTTCCATTGTAACTGATTCAGTCCTGTCCGGAGACCCTTTGTTTTGCCTCCTTCAGAGGGAAAAAACCCTCCAGTCTTCCAAAGAGGAAGGAGAAGGGCAGTGGCCAAGCTGATCAGAGTTGGAACATGGATCTGGGAGTTATAATAATTCCTCAACAGACTTTCAACAAATCCTCACATTTTTACCACTCCTGTAAGTATATGGCACTATCAATTCCTGAGGCTTTTTTCTTTTTCTCTATAGTATAAACCAGTATTTCTCTCAGAGTCTCTCACTATTAGGATAGGATTTTGCTTTCTTTTCTGCTAATGTGGTTGCCACTCACATCTGCTTTCTAGCTTCCAAAATCTTCATATTAGAGATCTTTAAGATCAGGGGTGCTGGCTCACGCCTGTAATCCTAGCACTCTGAGAGGCCAAGGTGGTAGGATGGCTTGAGGTCAGGAGTTCAAGACTAGCCTGAACAAGAGCAAGACACTGTCTCTACTAAAATAGTAGAAAAAATTAGCCAGGTGTGGTGGCACACACTGTAGTCCCAGCTACTTGGGAGGCCAAGGCAGGAGGATCGCTTGAGCCCAGGAGTTTGGAGTTGCTGTGAACTAGGCTGACTCCAGGGCACTTTAGCCCGGGCAACAGAACAGAGAGTCTGTCTCAAAAAAGAAAAAAAAAGATCTTTAACAATACAACCATTTAGTATCAGCTTAGCAGGATTTGGGTAGGGAGAAGATATTAATGCATTGTTAAATCCACCATCTTTATCTATTTAAAGGTGATTTTAACCTATGACTGAAAAGAGTGATTCATGGTAGTCTGTTCTTCGCCTTCAATATACTTTAAAGCACTCCCTTCCCCAATATTTGGTTGTTTATTGATTGCTAATGAAACAAGACCACTTGGTAATTTCTTGAGACTGGTAAGATATATATTCTTACATGGAAATGAACAATCTTATGAAAAAAGTAAGAGTGACTCAAGAACTATGCCCTGAGTATTGTTAGAGTACCATATTAACAAGTTAATAATTAAGTCCCTATTGGGGCCAGGTAATTTTATTCTTGGCCGTAGCCACCATGCAGACTGTGGCATCTACCTTCTGAAAACATCTCCTAATATGGGTCTTCTCAGTAGGAGGTGGTAGCCACGTTGGCCTTGGCAGATTCAGGGGACATATGACCTTGGATCATCCTATTGAACACTCTCTCCTGTACTTTCTCATGCAAGGGATGAAAGGTTGTGGGAACAGATGGAGGCCAGATTTATCACAGAGTCACCCTTCCTGTTGGTGATGGTTGCTTGGGTTTCTGTTGTTTGACCTGGTCACACAGTCCTCCCTGAAATGATTTCCATTTCTCGAGCCTGCTCATCTGGCCTCTCATTAACTCAGTCAGCCTTGAGGACCTTCTAATAAATTTCTCTTTTATTTAAGATAGTCAGCCATGTTTCAGTTGCAAACAAAAGCAAGGCAATTGGCAACTGCCATAGGAGGCGAAAGGCTGGGATGGAAAAGACACAAATCCACAGGTCTTCAGTAAATAAATTTAAAATGCTCGCTCCATTAGGAATGAATTAGCAGCATTCTCTGCCTGTGAAAACAATGGTGGACTTTTACAATCTCTCCTCCTAACAGTCTAAGAGTAGGTCAATGGCCCACTTCTGTGCCTCTGAAACCTCATGTTTGTTTTACCAGAGCCAAAAGGAATGACTCACTAACTAGGACCAGATTTGCCTTTGTCTAAAATGCCACAGGAGTTGTTTAGTAATATTTGGGAGCAATCCCCGAAAAACATCACAAATCTAAAATAGTCTAATAAATTGGGTGAGAAATTAAATTGATTTTTGGGCTACCGATATTATATCACTCCTATACACTCAGTCAAATAAAATGAGTTCAATTTGACTTGTGGCCTAATAGGAAGAGTTACTTGATGTGGGCAGCAATCTAATCTGCCACACACACACACACACACACACACACACACACACACACACACACAGACGTATCTTAAAATATTATAAGTACTAAAGAAACACATAAAACAATTTGCATTTCTATGCATTATACTAGAGAGTTTGAGCATTTTTTTTTTTTTTTGAGACAGAGTCTCACTGTGTTGCCCAGGCTAGAGTGCCGTGGC
>NW_012135858.1:2445917-2448059 GCF_000956105.1 Propithecus coquereli
ATTATAAAAATAAACATAATGCAATATTTAATATCATTGTAAGTTGTGATGTGGCATCTCGGGCAACTTGCCACTGAGTGACCATCTCACACCCATTCCTTCATTCCTTGCTAACCTTTTGCATGGGACAGATTGTTCTTTGGCTCTCTTAATGTTTGTTTCCATGTCAGACTTGTTTTATCTTCTTCCTTTTTTTTTGCCAGAGTGGGTTTTTTTTTTTTTTTTTTTTGGTAGTTGGGGGAAGGAGGAATGCAAATGAATGGGCATTGCTTAGTTTTTCTCTACAATATGGTTTGTAAAATTAATGTTTACCTAACTGAAAAGCAGATGCTTTTCTTTTCTTCATTGTCTATCGGTTTTCAAATGATAACACTTTGTCTCTAGATACTATCCTCTGGACAAACCTCCAGCCACATCTGAAGTCTCCCATCTCGTGAACGGGCCTTACCTTTCCATGTCCCTAGGTTTTTGCGTAGATCAAGAGTACTGTGACTACGCTTGAAATTTTTTTCTCTGCCAGGTCAACTTTTATTACTTCTCCAAAATCCTATCTAAATACCTTCTCTTTTATGAAGTATTCTTTGTTTCCCTTGAGCAATTAATTACTTGAATCATTTTTTTCTCTGTGTTCCCATAGCACAGGGGACAGATCTGTACTATGTATAGTACATCTTTTTACATATCTGTCTCCCTCACATAGGCTGTGACGTGTATGAATGTTTTAAGGACTTTTATTAATAATGTATGACAGCAACTTGTCCTCTAGTTTGAGTACCTTTTTCCCTTTGTTCCAACAAACACTGAAGAGCATTGTTTTTAAAATCTTTGCTAATTTGGTAGACCAAAATTGGCATCTCATTATCATTTTAATTTACATCACTTTGATTACTTTTGAGGTGAAATATTGGACAAAATGTTTTGTATAGTATTGGCCATTTGTGTTTTGAACTAATCATATTTTGAAGTCAGTTCAATTTTATTAATTTATTATGATGTGCCCCACCCACCCCAACACATTCCCCCTTCCTACTTGGCACCTCTGGGGATTATGGTACTGTACTTGTGGAACATTGCACCGTGGTGACATGATGGAGTTATTTCATCAGAAGATACTATTAAGGCTGCAACATGTTCCTGGAAAATGGGAGTGCTGAGCCAGTTCTTCACAGATATCTCTGCCCTGTCACACTACTTCTGAATTACACATCACTACTAGTAAGTCCAATAAAAATTTATTCCAAATGACGTGTTTGCTAATAAATCTGGAGAAAATTTGAAAAGTCCCTGGGAGTCAGTGGAAAATTGTTTTTTACGCTAATAAAATTTTTACAGTACATTTTATATATTTGTGTTGAAAAACCTTATTAGGAAAAGAGGAAAGGAATTTATAAAACAATTAGAATGTTTGCCAGTGTTTGATTTCATGTGAACGTTAGTAGGTTCCTGTTAATGACGATAACGAGGATGAAGCTAACGACAGCAGTAACAACAATAGCTAAATATAGTGGGTGTTTAAAAGGTGATGGACGTTATTCTAAAGGCTTTACACATTTTAACAAATTTAGTCTTCATAACGTTCTTTACCTTCTCCACCCTACTTGATTTCCTGGGAGGCTGAGGTTTATAGACATACCACTGGGGACACTTGCTGTCTGACCTTCAGGGGTGTATGGCTAATGGGGAACAGGCATGAGATTGGAGAGAGGCAGGCAGAGGGTGAGGTTGGGGTGTTTATTTCCTGGCCTCCTTCCTGCCAGATTGAGGCAGTTGTCGCATTTGGTACTGAAGCATGGAGTCCTCGTCTTCTGGCCGATTGCACACAGCTATCCTGCCGGTGCTGATAGCTGGTTCCTCCGTTCCTGCCTGGGGGTGGAAATGGTGCACCATCTCTTTCCTGCCAGAATCCCGGCTGATAGACTTGACTGATAGCTTGGCTGAATATAGAATTCTCAGTTAGAAATAATCCTCCTCAGAATTTTAATGACATTGCTTCGTTGCTTTCTGGCTTCTAGTGTTGCCATTGAGAAGTCTGATATCTTGATTCCTGAATTTCTGTCTCCCCAACCCTAGAATCTTGTAAAATCTTCTCTTTGTCACTGGTGTTCCAATCACAATGTTGTATTTTTTTTTTTTTTTTTTTTT
>NW_012135858.1:2451264-2457108 GCF_000956105.1 Propithecus coquereli
TTAGTAGAGACAGGGTCTCGCTCTTGCTCAGGCTGGTTTCGAACTCCTGAGCTCAAACAATCCGCCCGCCTCGGCCTCCCAGAGAGCTGGGATTACAGGCGTGAGCCACCGCGCCCGGCCGAGAGTTTGAGCATTTTGCTTCATATCTTTTTTGTGAAATTGCCTCTTCATACTGTTTGTCCATTTATCTATTTGGTTGCTTATATCTTTCTTATTATTTGAGTAATGTATTTATAGTAAAACAATTTCATGACATCCAGAAGTCTATAAACAAATAGCAATTTCACCTCTTTTTTGCCTTAATTGTTTTACCTGAAACAATATAAAAGCCTAGTGGCTTTCTCAGCCTTTTAAACTGCTTGGCAAAGAGTCCATCAGTGCCAATCATGTGTGTTAACCTGACTTGTACTCTATATCTCAAACTAATTTAAAAAGACAAACAAATTACTGAAGTTACATTACATTATATGCATTTTAATTAATTTAAATATTTGGGTATTTGTAGACTTAGACAAGTTTATTCTAAAAATGATATGGAAAGGCACAGGTTCTAGAATAGCTGGAACAAACTCGAAAAAGACAAATAGAGTGGGAGGAATCATGCTACCTGACAGTAAGGCCTGCTTTATAGCTACCGTGATCAAGACAGTGTGGTATGGGCAGAGGGATAGGCACATAGATCAATAGAACAGATAAAAACCCCAGAAATAGACCCACACAAATATGCCCAACTAATTTTTGACAAAGGTGAAACAGTAATTACATTGGAGGAAGAATAGACTTTCAACAAATGGTGCTAAAACAATTGGACATCCATAGGCAAAAAAATGAACCAAGACCTAAACCTCACATCTTTTTTTTTTTTTGAGACAGAGCGAGACTCTGTTGACCCAGCTAGAGTGCAATGCTGTCATCATAGCTCACTGCAACCTCAAACTCCTAGGCTCAAGTGATCCGCCTGCCTCAGTTTCCCGAGTAGCTGGGACTACAGGCACGCACCACCATGCCCGGCTAGTTTTTTCTATTTTTAGGAGAGATGAGGTCTTGCTTTTGCTCAGGCTGGTCTTGAACTCCTGACCTCAAGAGATCCTCCCTCCTTGGCCACCCAGAGTGCTAGGATCACAGGCGTGAGCCACTGCACCCAGATAAAATCTCACATCTTTTTCAAAAATTAACTCAAGAGGTGACCCGGAAGATGGCGGACAAGAAAAACTGCCAGCCAGAATGTCTCTGCAAGAAAGAAAGATTTTAGATGAAAGTGAAAAAAATAAACAGGCAGACAAACATGGATCGGATGAGGATCGGAAGGAAGAGTGCCTGAAACTACAGGAGACTCCACAGGAAGAAGTTGCGGAGAAGAATTGGAAGGAGAAAGGCATCGGCAGGGTCTAAACCCTGAGAGGCTTGGAGACCAGCGACAAGGGTAGGTGGGGCAGTTAAATTCCCCCTCCCTTGCATCCCGGACTGCTGGTGGGCTCCTGAGCTGCTGGAGAGACCTGCTGACACCAGCCCAGAGATGGCTGCAGTCAGTGAGTGGTGACCCTCTTGGGGACAGGGCACCAGGCTCCCAGCTCCTTCGGGGCACCTCCTGACCTGAAGACGTGAGCCGATGGGCAGGCGCCGTATTGCTTCATTCTCCCCTTCCCCTCCCCTACCTGCAGCTGTTGGTCGAGAGAGACAATTTAGCCACCACCCAGAGGCATCCACAGGGAATGGAAACTTTCCTTTTGGGGCTAGGCAGGGGACTGAGGGGTACTTGGACTGTGAGCTCCCTACCTGCTGGCCCTCCCAGGTGCTGCTTGCCTGGTGATTCCAGCAGAGTGGGGCAAATCCTGAGGCAGAGAGACATTGATCCAGCTTGGACACCCTATGGGTGACTTGAGACCAGCACTCTTCTCCCTGGCAGGGTCAAGAATTGATCTCCAGGGCCCAGGGGACAGGCCTTCAGGCGAGATCCCTTACACCCAGGACAAGATCACATAGCCCAGGGGCACAGAAGGAATATTTGTGAACTAGACTGCTGAGGTGTGTGTGCCTTCAGGGACAGATCAGAATAGGTCCTGTCTGCAGCATGCTCAAGGGGCAACCCTCCTCCCATGTGAGGGCTGAGCTCCCAGCTCAGGCTGTGATCTTGGGGAGGGAACCTCCCAGCTCGAAGCACAGTCAGGGGAGATCCTAGCTTGAGGTCCTGCCTCCCAGCAGAGACCTGGGAGAAATCTTGGAATAGGGGAGGGTGGAAAGGAGTGAGGTCTGCTCCAGACTGCAGGTCTAAGACAGTCCCACTCCCACATGCAGACTTTTCCTCTGAGTGGGGCCATTTCAGCCCCTCCCTGGCAGCTTTGCCCACAAGCAGAGGACAGAACTTTGACCCCTGCTAACAGCATTTGTGGATCTTGAGGGCAGGCTCACCCAACCCAGTCCTGCCCAGCCTCACTTCCCCACCTCCCCCTGGTGGAGAATAAGGACACACCTGGAAGTTTCAGGGCCCCACTCACCACCTGAGGCACTAGAGTGCCTCTCCAGGACCCCAAAACAACACTGCAGCTTGCTCCTCCCAGCAAGTGCCACCTACTGACAGGGAGGTCAATTTGCACACCCTTTCACTGCATTTACTGATTCATCATACAGGCTGTGGTTGAATCTCATCCACAAATACCACCTACTGGCTCAGAGACTAAACTGGGCGTGTCATTATCTAAACAGAAATCTAAAGATAAGAAGCAACAGCCACTCCAGATGGGAAAAAATCAGAGAAAGAACTCTGGAAGTATGAAGAATCAAACGGAAAGCACACCCCCAAAGGGGAACACCAGCTTTCTAGCAATGGATATCAACAAAATTCAGAACACTAAAAGGACAGAAGAAGAATTTCAACCGTAGACCATAAGAAAACTCAATGATATGCAAGAGAAAATGGATACCAACACAAAGAAACCACACGCGCGCGTGCGCGCGTGCGCACACACACAATTCAGGACTTGGAAGAAAAATTCACTAAAGAAATTGAAATATTAAAGAAAAATCAAACAGAACTTGTGGAAATGAAGAATTTATTCAGGGAAATACAAAACAAGGTGGAAAGCCTCAAGAATAGGGTATATCAAACAGAAGAAAGAATCTCAGGGGTTTAAGATAACACCTTTCAATAAAATAAGTCAGTTGCAGAGACAGAGGAGAGAAATAGGAGAAAAGAGCAAAGCCTACAAGAAATGTGGGATTATGTGACGAGGCCTAACGTGTGAATCATAGGCATCCCTGAGGGTGAAGAAGAAAATATACAAGGGTTGGATAAACTATTTGAGGATATAATGGAGGAAAATATTCACAGCAGTATTATTTATAACAGCAAAAAGTGGAAATCACCGAAATGTCCATTAACTGATGAATAGGTAAGCAAAATGTGGTATATCCATATAATGAAATATTCAGCCATAAAAAAGAATACAGCACGTTAGGACGTGGATAAAAACATGATGCTAAGTGAAAGAATCCAGTCAGAAAAAGTCCATATTATCCTATTATATTCATATATAATGTTCAGAATGGACAAAATATAGACACAAAAAGTAGCTAAGTGTTTGCTTAGGACTGGAGCATTGTGAGGATTAGGGGGTAAAAGCTCAAGGGTGTGGAGTATCTTTTTGAGGTAATGAAATGCTGTAAAATTGTGGTTATGATTGCACAAGTCTGTGAATATATTATACTAAAAAGCATTGAATTATACTCTTTAAATAGGTGAATTATATGCTTTATGAATTGTATCTCAATAAAGCTGTGACAAAAAATATCTAAATATGCAACTACTGTATGATCTCAAAACTGTACTCTTGGGCACTGATCTTAGAGAAGTGGAAAACATGTGTCACATAAAAACCTGCATACAAATCTTCATAGCAGCTTCATTTGCTACCCTGAACTGGAAACAAGCCTGATGTCCTTCAAAGTGTGGATGGTTAAATAAACTGTGATACATTCATAGCTTGGAATACTACTAAGTATAAAAAAGAATGAATCATTGATACACACAACCGAGATGAATCTCCAAGGATTTATGCTGAGTGAGAAAAGCTATTCTCAAAAGTTCACATACTATATGATTTCATTTATATTATATTCCATAATGACAAAATTATAAAAATAGAAAACAGGCTGGGTGTGGTGGCTAAGGCCTGTAATCCTAGCACTTTGGAAGGCCAAGGCAAGAGGATGGCTTGGAGCCAGAAGTTTAAGGCCAGTCTGGGCAACAGAGCAAGACCCCACCTCTATAAAAAATTTTTAACAAAACCAAAGCTTAGCTGGGTGTGGTGGTGCACTCCTGTAGTCCTAGCTACTCAGGAGGCTGAGCTGGGAAGATTGCTTGAGCCCAGGAGTTTGAGGTTGCAGTGAACTATGGTGACATCAATGCACTCTAGCCCAGGCAATAGAGTGAGATCCAATCTCAAAAAAAAAAAAAAAAAAAATAGGGAATGGATTAGTCATTCCCACGGGTCAGATATGGAGTGTGGGGTGGAGAGGTGTGTGTCTATAAAAGAGCAATGTGAGGGATCATTGTGGTGAAGGAACTGTCTGTATCCTCATTGCATCAGTGTCAATAATCTGGTTGTGATACTGTACTGTAGTTTTGCAAGGTGTTACCATTGAGGGAAACTGTGTAAAGGGCACATGGCACTATATATTGTCATTAAATATGAAATGTCTGATTTTGATTCAGAAGTTTAGTTTATTATGTCTCAAACAAGAAGCAGTATAATTAATCAAAGTATGCCCCTAAACCATCAACACAGTTTTGCCATCTTAACGGTAGCTCGTTTATGCCAGCAGCAAAGAAGCCTGGACTTCAAGTGGCAATGAAATCACAAAAGGTGTTTTCCACAGCTTGTTGAGAACTGAATATTTTTCCTTGCAAGAAGTGGTCCAAAGCCTGGAAGAAGTGGTAGTCAGTGGATGACAGAGAGTTTCCAGGTCTAGCCTCTGTAGTTTGAGCAGCGTTGTTTGTGCAACATGTGGTTTAGTGTTGTCTTGCAAGAGGATTGGCCTGTCTCTAGTGACTAAATCTTGGCTGCTTAATCACAAGCATCCTCATCATTTTGTCCAGTTGGTTGCAGCAGACATCCGCTGTAATTGATTGACCAGCCTTCATGAAGCTGTAGTGGATAATACCAGCTCTGGACCACCAAACAGACAGCTTTAGCTATTTTTGATGAATATGCAGTTTTGGACTGCGATTCTACACTTCATCTTTATCCAGCCATTATGCTGAATGCTTGTGATTGTCAAAAAGAATCCATGTTTCATCACACGTAACAATGTGGTGTAGAAATGTTTCGCCTTTATGTCGCGATAGCAAAGAAAGGCAAGCTTTGAGATGATTTCTCATCTGAGAACCCATGCAGAACCCATCTATCCAGCTTCTTTACCTTGCCAATTTGTTTCCAATAATCCAATATTGTTGGAATAGTAACGTCAAACTGCTGCTAACTCACACATAGGTTGAGATGGATTCTCTTCCACTATAGCTTTCAGCTCATCATTATCCACCTTGGTCTCAGGTCACCCACATGGTTCATATTCAAGACTAAAGTCACCAGAACGGAACTTCTCAAACCATGGACATACTGTGTATTCATTAGCCACATTCTTCCAAACACTTCGTTGATATTTAGAGCTGTCTGTGTGGCATTGGTTCCACAATGGAACTCATATTCAAAAATAACATGAATTTTTGACTTATCCATGTTTTCACAAAAATTGCTCTTAAAAAAATTTTTGAAAGATAATCACAAGCTGAAACGTGCCTTTGAAAGAATGAGGATGTACCTTCACACACACACACACACACACACA
>NW_012135858.1:2458753-2462296 GCF_000956105.1 Propithecus coquereli
TCAACCTCCAGCTTAATAACTTCTTGTTCTTTTTTTCTTAAATGCTATATATATTCTTTTATCCCTCTGAGAATATTAATTATAAGTTTAAAAAATGTATTCATCTGTTCCTTGCACTATTGTGCACATACACATTTGTTTGTTTCACTCTTCCAAGCAAGAGGCTTTTCTCAAATGTTTAGTGATCCTTGGCAATTGGAAGCTCTGTCTGTATGCAGACGAGGCCTGGCAAGTGGTGGAGTTTATAGCAGAGTGACTGGTCAGAGATCTGGCTGTTCCTGAGCAATATCTGTTGGCCTTCTTTTCTGGGGCTGGTCACTTTCTCCAGAAAGGAATCTTCCACTCTCTTTCCAGGATGTTGGTGGTGGGTTGATCTGGGATCTGTGGGTTGGTGAGTCTCATTGTTCAGAACGTAGAATTTTACTTCATCTTTTTGTTGCCAGTAAATAACCTCAGTCATGCCTCTATATGTGCCTGGTATCTCTGAGTCTACAGATTTTTCTGGTTTAATCTCCCCTGGAAATAATTTTAAGCCTTCTGCAGAAGATGGAGGGTCTGTTACCTGGCTGTGCAGGTGGTGAGGAAATCTAGTGGTTGAAGTGCTTTTATGCAAGCCATCAACAAGTCCTGTTTCCAGCCTAGTCTGCTTCCCACATTCATAGATAGTTTGTGGCTCTAATTTCTGGGCCCATGATGGGCTTGGCAGCCAAATCCACATGCTTCTTGGCATCCTCCCCCCTCACCCCTACTGCAAACAATTAGTTTCGGCTTTCTCTAGTCTGCTAAGTCAATTATGGTAAATCTGTTTGGTTGACATATCTTGGCTGCTATGATCTGTCCTCTTATTCTCTCTGTGCTTATAAATTTTGAAGTTTTCCTTTTGAAGTTCCTTTTTTTGTTTTGTTTAGTTTTTCCAAGTTCTGTCATTTAAAATTTCTTTATCATCATTTCGGTGAGATTTTGGGTGATAACGAAGGTAAAGGAGTGTTTTAACTTGCCATATTTGAATAGAAGTCCAAACTTCTTGCATTCTTATAGAAATATAAATGGCGATTGCTTCCGTAGGATCAATCTTATGAAGCAGCTCTCTTCTCAGAAAGTCACAAAACTGCCATGACACCGTTTACTAATTGTACTCCGCTATCTGTTCTCCTACTCTTCTGTAGTAGGAGTTTTTAGGCTACATGAGGCTACATGCTTAAGGACTGTGTGCGAGGCTTGCCAAGTGGTAGATTTCACAGCCAAATTGAGGTATGTCTATGTGATTGATTTCTGGCCAGTGAAATGTAAAGAATTGATGTGTACCAATTCTGCTATCTGGGATATAGAGCAACGAGACAGAAAACAATCCTAGATAGCAACTGTGCAGAGCAACAAGATAGAAAATCTGGATCCTTGACACTGTGGAACTGCTACCTCCTTATACTTAGAAGGTTATGTGGGGAAGAAATTAACTTTCACCCCTATTTTGTACAAACCTCTCTTATTGCTTTTTGTTTATTTGTTCACTTTGCTTACTGCCACCAAATCAATGTTTTAAATAATAAACAAAAATATTTCATGTTGAGGAAGTCGAGAATTATGAGACTAGTGATAAAGTACTAAAGAGGAAGGTGAAAATAAAAAGAAGAAAGAAAAAAGAAATTGTTAAGAATAAAATTTTCCCACTAGTGATTTTATATTTCACTAAATTAAAACATCATTCCCTTAAGATTTAGAGAACACAAATTCTCATCCTGTTTTTGGAATTCTTTCTACCAAAATCTGTGTAGCATGTATCTTTGATTTTTTTTTAATATGAAAATGTTGGAAAAATAGCATTATGTAATACTTGGTAGTTGACTAATCTTAGATTTATTTTTATTATTAGTGAAAAATGGGACTCCTTTCTTCCACCCCTACATTTTAGTGAGACATGATATCATGCAAACCGATTACATTTTTAATAGTTTTTCTCTGGTGATTCAGCATCTTTCTCATTTATTCCTTTCCCATGTCTAGGTTCTCGGGTTTGGAGAAGATGATGTTAGACTGATATGTTTTATTTAACATTGACCAAAAATGTTCAAGAAGCTGATATTATAATTTTTGTTTTTAAGAAATAACACTAGATCACTCTTTAAAGATTTTTGTTTTTCTTTATTATTATAGTTATAGGCATATCATTTACATACAATAAAATTCACAGACATTATATGTTCAATTCAATATGTTTTGATAAAATAAGACATAGAATACTGCCAGTACCTGAGCAGTTTTCTTCATGCTTCTTTGCAGACAATAGCCTTTGCTATGGTTTGGATGTTTGATCCCCCTACAACTCACATCAAAATTTAATTGTCATTGTAACAGCATCAAGAGGTAGGGCCAGCCAGGCCCAGTGGTGCTAGCCCATGGTCCCAGCTACTTGGGAGGCTGAGGCGAGAGGATCACTTGAGCCCAGGAATTTGAGGCTGCAGTGTGCTGTGACTGTGCCTGTGATTAGATGCTGCACTCTAGCCTGGGCAACATAATGAGACCCCATCTCTAAAAAATATTTTTTAAAAAGAGGTGGGGCCTTTAAGATGCTAGATCACAAATGGATTATGCTATTATGCACTCTTTCCGTCTCTTTGCCCCTCCACTCTTCCACCATGTGATAATACAGCAAGAAGATCCTTGCCAGATGCCAGTACCTTGTCTCCAGAACTGTGAGCCAATAAATTTCTGTTCATTGCAAATTACCCAGTCTGTGGTATTTTATTATAGCAGCACACACAAACTAAGACAACTCTCAGAGTTAAGCACTGTTTTGATTTCTACCATCACAGATTAGTTTTGCCTGGTTTTGGACTTCATATAAATGAAATCATGTAGTGAATATTCTTTTGCAGCTACTTTATTTTGCTAAATGTAATTGAGTGCAATTTTCGAGATTCGTCTATGTTGCTATGGGTATTGTTTGTTTTTTCTTTTTACTGATCCCATTCTATGAAAATATTACAATTTTAAAATGGATTTTCCTGTTGACAGATGTGGTAGGCGCTTCTGTCATGGTTTCCAGTGATCCTCACCTCCTGGCAGTCACATTCTTGTATAATCCTCTTCCTTGGAATGTGGGCTCAACCTAGTGAATTTCTTCTAATGAATATCATGTGGCAAATGCAATGGCATGTCACTTCCAAGATTTTGATTGAAAATACTTGACTTCTACCTCTCTCTCTCTCTCTCTCTCTCTGTCTGGTTCTTGCTTGCTTGCTCTGATGAAATATGCTGTCATGTTTTGGGTTGCCCTTTGGAACGGTGTACATGGCAAGGAACTGAGGAAGACTTCCAACCAACAGCCAGTTAGGAACTCAGGCTGTAAATCCAACAGCCTGTAAAGAACTGAATCTTGCCAGCAACCATGTGAGTAGGCTTGAAGTGGATCTTCTCCAAGTAGAGCCTAGAGAGGATTGAAAATCCAATCAACATCTTTATTAGAACTTTATGAGAGAAGATATTGTTCGTCTTTTTGCTGAGATTCTTGACCCACAGAAACTGTGAGATAATCAATGTTTTAAT
>NW_012135858.1:2464546-2465652 GCF_000956105.1 Propithecus coquereli
TCCCATTCCCACTTTGAGAGTCAATTATTTAAAATTATTTCAGTCGTTTCTTCAGGTATTTACTTCTGTTTTTCTATTATAATAGACTTATATGGCTATTTCTTAAATTTTCATTGTAGACACTATTCATTGATTTTCTACTATTTCATCTACTTTGAAAGATAAGGATTTAGCTCTCTTATCTCCTATCTTCCATCTCTATACTGCTTTATTCTCATCCTCCCTATATGTTATATCAGAAACATAAATAAATATTAAGTGCTTATATTATTCTGACTGTGCAAATAGTATTCTTAGCTGAATATACTATACTATGATTTAAAATTCATTCTTACACAGATCTTTGTTTTTCTCTGGATGTGATAATTTCCTCCCCCATTTATTTTGTTTTATATATTTGTATTTATTTTGTTTTCTATGTACCTATTACTAATTCAGCTCCAAACCTTCCATGGAATTGTAAAACTTCTTTCAATACACACAAACATATGAGCTAAATTGTCAGTTAAAATATCCCTGGAGACATCCCTACCAAAGCCCTGTACCCCTGTGTTCTAATTTGGATAGTTTCTCTCAAGACCCCTTGGGAATTCCCTCTGTCTTGTCTCCCTTAGAAGACTGTTTACTGGATCTTATGTATTTTTCTTTCTGGATTTGTTTCATTTTAATGGAACAGGAGCTTCCTGAGAAAGGGGAGATGGGAAGTTAATTTTTGAAAACTTACCTCTTACAATGATTTTATTAACACTAGATTTGATAGTTTGCATGAGAATATGGCTCTATATTATTCATCATTTTCCCTCAGAACTAAGAAGGCATTGTTTCCTAATTTTATTGAAAAGACTGTTTTCATTATTTTGTACGTGACCTATTTTTTCCTCTGTCTGGAAGCTTTTAGGATCTTTTCTTTACCCCTAATGTTCCGAAATTTGTCAATGTCAAGGCTTGATCTGAGTCTTTTTATGCATTGTGGTAGGTCCTTTGAAATGGGAACCTCATGTGCTTCATTCCGAGAATTTTTTTTTTTTTTACATTTTATTTCTTTGTTAATTTCCTCCTCTAAATTTTCTCTATTTTTCTGAAATCCCTATTATTTGGATATTGGA
>NW_012135858.1:2476362-2536630 GCF_000956105.1 Propithecus coquereli
GTGTTCAAGAGATTACCATATCATCTTTAATTTATCACTAACTATAAATAATATTTTACTATTAATAAATAATGTAAGAATCTTATAATTCTGTAATTCCATTTACTATTCCTGTCTTTGGCGCCATTGTTGCCATATATGTTTCTTCTGCGATACATTGCTATTCTTTTTGCATTAAGTATATTTTATATATTTGTACTTAAATATATTTGAAGCAAAAAGAATAGCAATGTAGTGTAGAATATAATTTATAGCAAGAATAATAGCAACATATTAATTTAAAATGGCTTTTTATTTTTATCTAGATATTTATTAGGTGTGGATCTCATCTTCAGAGTATTCAGAGGTGCCTAAAAATAAGATCTTATTTTGAAAGAAGAAGAAGAGCCCTAGAATTCATTATCTGCAAAGAATAAATGGTATCACAAGATAGTGATTACTTGGATTTCAGAGTTTGTAATCCCAGCTCTGCCACGTACTGGTTGTTGTGGAAATGTACTTATCCTCCCTGATACTTACTTTTCCCATCCTGGAGATGAAAATGAGAAAATCTACTTTACTTGGTGGTTTTGAGGAGTAAATGAAATAATCATTGTAAAGTCCTTAGTATAGTCTCTGGCATATAATTATTCATCATTAATGGTCGCCATTATCATTGTTGCTGCTGCTGTTGCTGTTGTCCATTGCATCTGTCTAGTGGGGTGTATTTTACACATAACGCTTAGCATATTGTGTTAAAAACTTTTCTTGGCTCTATTCCCCACCTTTGAGTAGAAGAAACCTAAGTTTCATAGGTATAAAATTCAGCTGTATTTATTTTTATTTTTTAAAGTAGTACCAGGCATTTAATAGCAATTCAAAAATGGTTTTTAAACAAGTGAATGAATGAGTGAGCATTGTGTGATGAATACAAGATTCAGCCCACTTAACTAAGAGTGAGAACCATCTTCTTTTACTCATTTAGCACATTTATTCAGCAGTTACTTGTTTCATGCCTACTCGATACCAGGCATCAATTCAGTACAGCAATGAGCAAGACACTCAAAGTCACTGCTTTCGTGGAGCTTACATTCTAGTGGCAGTGACAGATAGTAAACCAATAAATAAGTAAGTTATCAGATAATGGCAAGTGTTTTACAGAGACTAAAGCAGGATAATATGATAGAGAGAGACTGGGTGGTTACTAGAAAAGAGAGTTGGGAAAGGCCTCTCCGAGGAGGTGACATTTAAGCTTAGATCTGAGTGATCTGAAGCGGCCACGCAGAGGTCAGTGGCCAAGTATGCTAGACAGACGATGGGAAGACTGGAGCAAAAGCTCTGTGGCGGGAATGAACTTGGCCTGCTCTCCAGGAACAGAGAGGAGACCATGGTGATGGGGCTTAATGAAAGGGAGCTTAATGAGAGGGGAAGAGTGGGCAGTGTCTGGTACTGCGGGGCTGTGCGAGCCGGTTCAGGGATACGGAGTTGAGTCTATGTGCATGTTTTTAAGCAGGAGATGACATGACTTAATTTATGTTTTAAAAAGATCCCTGTGGCATCTATTTGGAGAATAACTTATAGTGAATTAATAGGGGAATTAGGGCGTCATCTAAGGAGGCTGCTGCAGTTGTTTAGGGAGAGTTGATGGATGGCAGTTTGCACAGTGGTGGCAGCAATGGAGAAGGGGAAGAAGTGTACTGATCTGGGAATATTTTGGAGGTTTGATCTTGAATTGGCTAAACAGAATGAGGTAGTAAGAGCCTTGAAGGATGGTTGATGAGTCTAAGTCCTTTATTCACCTTTGTTACCAGGAATTTAGCACCAAGTATTAGTCAAAAGAAAAGGATGTGGAAAGACTCAAAGACTTTCTTATGGTTATTGAATCAAATGTAAAGGTGGAGGAGAGTGTTGATTTTAGACTGCACATGGGAATACCGAGTATTTCCTTGGGAAGGGGAGGGCCTTGGCTAACAATAATTAACACACCCAGAGCAAAGATACCAAAACAGACTGGCAGGAGATGCATAGAATCTACTGACATGCCAGCAATATCAGCAATTGAAGATGCCAACATAAAAGACCTCCTGGGCCTTTCTTTTAGGTGTTTCAATGACTATGAGATGTGGAGAGATAATGGGCATGGTCAACTAAAGTCTTTTTGAAAACAATTTCTAAGAGAAGATCATCAGGGTGCCTGTTGGAATACTTTTCTAGCCAAAAAGGAAAAATCTCAGTTCTTAAGGGTTAGGACCAGTCTTAGCCATATTTGAATTCCCACCCAAGGCTTGGCACAATGCTTAACACACAATAAACCATAAGAGCTGGGTGGAGGTTCAAGTTAAGGGAAAAATGACACTTGTCCCAGAGGGTAGCCCAGCCCTTTGTGCTCTGGAACTCAACATAAAATCTATGATTTTGGTCTTGGCTTTGATCCTGTTAAGGCTTAAGGCTAATCTCTCTTTCCTTGGAAATAAGAGGTCATAATCAATTCTAATTTTCCTAGGTATATTTAAAAATTAATTCATGTTTTTTGTTCTGTTGAAAATTTGTGTGACATTTGATAATTGATTACCTCAATTCTATTCACTTATATGATAAACATACATTATAAATACTTTATTCATTTACTGAAGAAATAATGAACCTTAATTGGATAAAAAATGGAAAATACAAATAAACAAAGGTAGAAATAGAAGGCACCCGTGACTTTACTTCCAGAGAAACTTTATATATCGATGTAGGGAGTTTTTTCTATGTACACACACACACACACACACACACACACACACATTTTGGGGGAGAGACAAAAATGGGATCACTGTAGACTTAATGTTTTACAATTAGATTTAAATATTGTTCTAAAATATAATTAATATAATTAATAAGTGAGAAGAACTTAACTTTGAGTTTAAATTAGAGTGTGCTTATTTCTTCTTTTTTCTCTTTTCCTCGAGAGTATTTTTTCTTGTACCTTTTATAACATAGAAAATTATTCTATGGGCCCAAGTGGGAAAAATGAATGAATGTTTAACTAAGGAAGAAATCAGCCCAACTTACGGATTCAGGCATCTGGTGAGCAGCTGGATGAGATGACCTTTGGTTTCTCCAACTCTGGGATTCTGTGAATGAAGACAGGAGACAAGAAGGAATTTGTAAGGCTAGTTGAACTGAAAAGACTGACAATATAAGGGTGTTCTGGGAAAACAGATTGGAAAGGTAGAGTAGCCTGGTTGCCTTTATATCTTAGATTGCCAGGGCATGTAAGTGTGCGTTGGGAGAAATGTTACTGAACCAAAATGGGGTCTACTCGCCCAGTGCAGCAAAGCCAGACACTGAAGCTGAGAATTATAGTGGGAGAAAGAGGCATTTTTATTGCTTGGTGCCATGCAAGGAGAACAGGAAGCTAATACTTAAGACCCAAACTTCCCGATGGCTTGCAAGCAAGGGTTTTTAAAGGCAGGGGCACACTTCAGGAAAGCAAAAGTTGCAGGCAAAATTGTAAATCAATACAGGGAGGTTACACACTGGCCTGGCTCTAAGAAGGGGGATATGTTGTAGTGGGGAGAGGGGAGGTTATGGTCATAGGTAGATTCAGAGATCCTTGGATTAGTGAAAAGGAATGTTAAGATGGGTGCGACTTTCTCCTGGCCCCTCAGGGAGAAACTTAGAACAAAGAATGGTGATCAGAGTTCAAATCCTCAGTTCCCCTTATTTGCATTTTGCATCCAGTTGGGAGTTTCTGAAAAACAACTCAGGGAATATATACTAAGATGCCATCTTTTTGTTCCCACAGGGAACAAAAACACCTTGTGACTCTGGCTTGCTTGGAGGGCCATTATTCTCATCAGCTTGCCCATTCACTTTTCAAGGCTAATGGGTGCATGGAACTTCCCTTGAAGGGGCTAAAGATTTTTTCCTTTATTTCCATGCTTGGAGGGCCCTGGCAGGCTCCTAAGAGGAGTTCCTGCTCCATCTCAGAAACTTGTGGGATTGGATGTACATGAAACTAGAATGCCAAGGTCAGGAATCTTTTTCATCTTCTTCTTCTTCCTCTTTCCACTTCTCTCTTTTCCTTTTTTCTTTAACTTTTATGGGAAATGAACATCAAGTTCTCTAACTTTCTGAGACTCCTCTTTCTTGAATTCCCATATGAAGTAACTTGAGCTTACTTCCCCTGTGATGGGAGGAAGTTCAATACCAGACATACAAATCTGTCTTCAATTTTCCTACAAACCTGAAAACAGTAAATCCCCCTAAAGATAGGCATTAATTGTACCTACATCATTTTACAATATCGTTCAAAAACTTGCATGCAAATAAGACTCACTAAAATTTTTACCTTTTATTTTTAATTGTAGTAAAATACACATAACAAAATTTACCACTGAAGGAAACCAAAATATTTCTCCCCCAAATATCGAGGATTGTTAAATTAAAGACACTGAAAATGCAGGGGAATGTTGTCTCAGCCTCTCTTTGCCTGATGGCAGGACATAAATCCTTCCTTACTGGACATAGCACTTGCTCATGGGCCCAGAGAAGGTACCAGAGGAATTTGAGAATTAGAAACTTTATGAGTTTTTCACATTTTCCTGCCTTTTAAAAGATTGGAACTGCTCTTTCCTTTGTCTTGTCTCCAGGCAGAATTTATGGGTCTTTGTTAAATGCTAGTTAAGCCAAGCCCCTAAGCCACTTCCTTGAGAGAGAAATACTTTTGAATTGAGAGTTCTCCAGCATAGGATAATAAATGTCTGCTTATTTTTATTTTGTTAATCTGACTTTTGTTTTCAGGAGAATGTCTCAAATAAGAACCTAAAAAGGGAAAGAAAAGAAATTATGTTTCTCCCCTATGCCATCAATTTTTCTTTTTTTTTTTAAGACAAGGTCTCACTTTGTCACCTGGGCTAGAGTGCAGTAGTGTCATCATAGCTCACAGCAACCTCAAACTCCTGGGCTCAAGCAATCCTCCTGCCTCAGCCTCCCGGATCGCTGAGACCACATGTGTGTGCCACCATGTCTAGCTAATTTTTTCTACTTTTTGTAGAGGCAGGGTCGGTCTTGCTTTTGGTCAGGCTGGTCTCTAACTCCTGGCCTCAAGTGATCCTCCTGTCTCAGCCTCCCAAAGTGCTAGGATTACAGGTGTGAGCCACCACACCTGGCTATCAGCTATTTTTAAGTGTACAGTTCAGTGGTATTAAATACATTCACATTGTTGTATAGCATCACCACTATCCATCTCCAGAACTCTTTTCATCTAGCAAAACTGAAACTCTATGCTCATTAAACAATAAATTCCTACTCATCCCTTCCTCTAGCTCCTGGCAACCACGATTTTACTTTCTGTATCTATGAATTTGACACTCTAGGTGCCTCATATATGTGGAATCATATAATGTTTGCCATTTTGTAGATGGCTTATTTCACTTAGCATGTTCTCAAGGTTCATCCATACTGTAGCCTATATCAGAATTTCCTTCCTTCTTAAGGATGAATAGTATTTCATTATATGTATATGCCACATTTTGTTTATCCACTCATCTAACTAAAATTATTTGGATCAATAATATGGATGATAATTTTGTAGCCCATAGATCTATTAAAGCCTCAGACTGCTTTTAGGGCCTGGAAAAGTTACCACTGTACCACTTGAAAGTTTCCCAGTATTTCCTGATTTTATTTGACAGCCTAGAATTTTTTGAGGTGTTTTTAATTCTTGGATGTAGCTACTGTTCTCCCAGGAAGCAGGGCATCTCAGGGCCAAGGCTGTGGTTAAACAGGAAAAGGAGGAGTTCGTGGCCATAGGTAGGTTTATATTACCTTATTCAACAAGTATTCACAGGTCACTCCTGGGTGGAAGATACCACCTTTGTTGCTATGGCAGCCACTCTATCCACAATGCCCAGATGGCCTTTTAGTGGAGAAAGTAGATGAAAGTGTTCAATCAGTGGGCCTGACACTACCTAGACTCTGGGTCCGACTGTTAGAGAGAAGTTGTGCTTTGCACTCACACATGGGGTAGCTTGGTTCTGAGGATACGCTGTACAGCAAACTAGCTGCAGAAGAGACCAGGGAAGATGGCTCTTCTAATGTTCTTCCCCCGGACCACCCAAGCCCTGCTGAGTCTCGCATTACCATCATAGTATTTGCAGTATTTTCGGTAAGGATCTAGCCACATGTGGTACAGGGCATGGCACTCTGCAGAGTGACGTAGACAGAATAAACTTTCTCCTTTCAGACACTTTTGTATCTTATCACAGTCGTCAAAGCATATGAAAAATCAGATTGCTGCTGAGTCAGAGCCTTGTCTGTTGCACACCCCTTCTCCTCCATGTGTCCACAGAACTGATGTAATTCCTCCCGAGATTTCTCGGAAAATAGTGACAGTTTTTTTATGCCTTCCAGCCCTATAACATCTGGTTTATAGGTTGGCTGTAATCTTACTTAGCATACGTTGAACTATTTATTTACTTATTTTTTTTCTGCCATTCTCTTTAATATCTATACTGGATGTTTTTGTTTTAGTAGTGTGCTCCAAGAAATTTTAGACAACAGAAACCAACCCAAAGATTAATAGTATATAAAAGATTTTCTACTTTTTTCCAAAGAGTGAAGCTAATCAGAATGAAATGTGAGAAAGTATAATTTTTCTAGACTTTCATGTCTGTACCAAAGAAGGGAGGTTCCCTGTAAATAAGTTCTCTTCTTTCTTGGAGAAGGAAGTTTATTGCCAGGAGGGTTATTAACTACCTCTGGGAGTTGATAAAAGTGCCATCTCTTTGACTGGGGTGCGTAACTCAGTGCGTAACTAAAACTTCCGTATAGAATTTTAGTGTGGTAATGATCTCACTACTTTATACCTCATGTCTACACTTTAGTTTACGTAATAAGGTTGCTTTCCCTGATGAAGAAAGCCTCGTCTATGACAAAGTTGTTCTTGCATTTTCATGTGTCCTTTTCCCCACCCATTTAGACATGAATCACACTCTTCATACTGTGGCATGTGGTAATTATTAATTAATTCAACCAGTCAAAGATGGTCCTCCTCTAGATTGTTACTGGCACTTGTTATGTGACTTCTATGAGTACAACTGGTAATAAGCGTGCTTTGTCTGAGACCCTCAGTTAGCAGCACAACATTCTGGGAGGAGACTGGACCACCACACTGGCCACGTGGGTTCTCCAGCTTTCTGCCTCCGAGGTCAAACGAGGCCAGGAGATAGCCACTTAGATGCAATGATCTAAGAAGTGAAAATGGATGAGATTCCCTAAAGTAGCTCCCACACTGGACTACCAAAATACCATTACAGTTAATTCTTTAAATTTTTTTTTTTTTTTTTGAGACAGAGTCTCACTCTTTTTGCCCGGGCTAGAGTGAGTGCCGTGGCATCAGCCTAGCTCACAGCAACCTCAAACTCCTAGGCTCAAGTGATCCTCCTGCCTCAGCCTCCCGAGTAGCTGGGACTACAGGCATGCGCCACCATGCCCGGCTAATTTTTTCTATATATTTTTAGTTGTCCAATTAATTTCTTTCTATTTTTAGTAGAGGCGGGGTCTCGCTCTTGCTCAGGCTGGTTTCCAACTCCTGAGCTCAAACAATCCACCCGCCTCGGCCTCCCAGAGAGCTAGGATTACAGGCGTGAGCCACCGCGCCCGGCCCAATTCTTTAAATTTTTTTTATTGATATATAATATTTGTACATTTTTATGGGGTACATGTGGTATTTGGTTATGTGCATATAATGTGTAACGATCAAGCCAGGGTATTCAGGATATCCATTACCTTGAGTATTTATCATTTCTATGTATTGAGAATATTTCAAGTCCTCCCCTAGCCATTTTGAAATATACAATACATTATTGTTAACTATAGTCACCCTACTCTGCTATCGAATATTAAAACTTATTCCTTCTATCTAACTGTATGCTTGTATCCATTAACCAACTTCTGTCCATTCTCCCTTCCCACCCCACACACTTTTCCCAGCCTCCGATGATTGTCATTCTACTCTCTACCTCCATGAAATCAACTTTTTTAGCTCCCACATATGAATGAGAACATGCAATATTTGTCTTTCTGTGCCTGGCTTATTTCTAACATTAATTCTTTCAGTTGTTTTAGCTCTATAAAATTCTGTTTAAACCAGAGTCCTTAACCTAGGTTCTGTGGACTCCCAGGAATATATGAATGGCTTAGGGGATAAGTGAAACAACTGAAATTTTATGCAGACTTTTGTGTGTGTGTGGATACTTCTGGGAGGAGAATCCTTAGCCCTCAGCAGAGCCTCAGAGCTCTCTCCCTCACTTTCCAGGTGATTTGGGATGACTGCATTATGATATTAATATATCTATATATAGTTCCCAATTATTCAGTCAATCAATCTTCCTTAATAAGTATAGGATAAGTGATCACCAGAGAAATGCACTGTATTAGTCAGGATTCTCCAGAGGAACAGAACCGATTGGGTATATCTATATATCTATATACCTCTGTCTCTCTGTCTATATAGATATAGGTATATAGATATATGAAAAGAGACTTATTATGAGGGATTGGCTCATGTGATCACGGAGTGGAGGCTGAAAAGTCCCTGGATCTGCCATCTGCAAGCTGGTGCCCCAGGAAAACCAGTTGTATAGTTACAGTCCAGGCCCAAAGTCCTGACAACCAGAGCCCTGATGTCTGAGGGCAGGGGAAGATGGAAGCCCCTGCAGAGAGGGTGAATTCCCCCTTCTTTGCCTTTTTGCTCCATTCAGGCCCTCAGTGGATTGTATGACGCCTGTCCACCTTGCTGAGGGCAGTCTTCTTAACTGAGTCTGCCAATTCAAATGCTAATATCTTCTAGAAACACCTTCACGGACATGCCTAGAAATAATGTTTTATCAGCTATCTGAGTATTTCTTAGCCCAGTCAACTTGACACATATTATAGAATTAAGAGAAACAGACACTACATTAGACATTTTGGGAAGAAACAAAGATGTAGTGTAACTTTTGTGTTGGAAAAGATTACCATCTTCTTGGGGGGATGAATTGTATAATAGTCCCCCCAAAGAGAGTAAACAATAGAAGGCTGTAGACATGCTTAGAAAGTGGTATGGGCAAAATGTGCTGAAACAATTTAGAGGAGGGAGGGATCACTAGTGGCCCCCAGGGTTGTGGAAAAGGAGCTTAAGTTGAGCTTGGAGATGCATCAGCAAAGCCTGACCCTGGTGTTCAGCCAGTCCTCTCTGGATGTTTAGATCAGTTGTTCAATGATGCAATATTTTCGTGCTATTTGGTAAATAGCACCAGTCCTCCCCCACCTCCACCCCAGTGCCTCCGCCAACCAGGTCATACCTGTTCCTCCACCAAGAATTCCCAACTTCTCTCCCTCCAACCCTTGCTGAGATCCAGTAACTGAAGGATTAGTGCCTTGCCCAGAAACCATTCGCTGGGATGCTGTTCCAGCACTCTGGCGAGAGCCATTCTGATTGTTCTACTTTCATGCTGACCAGTAGTTAATATTTTGGCTATCGCCACTGCATTTAAAGTGAGCAGTGTGCATTTGTTGAAAGTTCACATATACAACTGTATGACTAAAATAATAGATAGAAGGGAGAAAGAAAACAACTCAGGAAAGGGAAATGGTAAGGGGGAGAAGAGGCCCAGTTTATTCTGGAGTTGTAGACTGACCAAGTTTGTTGAATGTAGATGGGGGGGAGTAATGGATGATGAAGTTAGACAGACAAGCCGTAGCCAGCCTGTTGTGAAAATGGTTTGGAACTGGGAGTGTACATCTTACACTCTGGAGTTTGGGCTGTATATATATTTGGGATGGCATCTGCAAGTGCTTAACATGTATTCCACATGATGAAATTGGCACTTTCGGAAGAATAATCTGAAAGGGTTTGCAGGATGAAAGGAAAGAAGGAATCATTAGCAAGTTGAATTTCAGATATAAATTAACCATCATGAAAAGTCCTGTGGAATAAAGCAATAGACTATGAATTTTCACACAAGAGGGTGTGGGGGAAAAGAGACACTGGCTATGGAACGAGGAATGAGATGACAGAATATTTGAAACTGAGTTTTAAGAAATCTGGGCTATCTGGTCACATTGTCTCTAGGAGGAGGGCAGATAAGGTTCATGGGCACAGAAGGGGGCCTTATGAACAGTAGGGAAACTTGAATTGCTGCTTGGGGTAACTTCAAGGTAGTGGGGTGGAGATTAGATCATAAAAAGCCACTCAACAATTACCTGTCTCTCTTATGCATAGTTCATAAAATAATATGGCAAAACTAAGAGAGAGAGAGAGAATGAGAGCATGAAAGCAAGAAAGAAATATCTTAGATAATTTGTTACCACTCAACTGGGTCCCTTGCCCACTGCACAGAAGGAAGCCAATACACTGAGACAGCAGGGGTTGCAGGGGAGAAAGAGTTTAATATCTTAGTATCACAGGGCGCTGAGCGAGGAGACAGGAGGAATTTTTCAAATCCGCCTCCTGGAGAATTTTGGGGCCAGGGTTTTTAAAGGTAGTTTGGCAGACAAAAGTTTAGAGAATTGGATCTGCTGATTGGCTGGGGATAAACTCATAGAGCTGGAAAGCACAAATTGTCTTCTTGTGCTGAGACAGCACCTGTTGGACCAGTTCCCACATATGGCCACTGGTCTGGTAGGCATCACTTGGTCGCTCTGAATGCAGAGTCTAGAAAATATCTCAAAGACCTGTCTTAGATTTTACAATAGTGATGTTATCTACAGAAGTGATTAGGGAAGTTACAAATCTTATGCCAGTCGGGGATATGTGACTCCTAAGCAGTAAGCAATCACAGGAAGGGAAGTGATGAAACAAACGGCTGAGTAATGTTTAGCTAGGCCTATACTTCCGTGGAAATCAGACTTCTACCACAGTTCTTGCCTTACGACCTTATGGTACTTTAATATAGGTGGTTTCATTGTTATTTGGCTTACTTGTTCTTACATGGTCTATCCAATTCTAAACCATCAACCAACCAAGCCTTGGCAGCCCAGCATCCCTCCCTAGAGTGCGTCACACAATTCCAGGGGACAGCAGGAGGCGTGGTGCGGTGCACATCCTGTGTCATTTTACGCATTTGCCTTGGTGACCCTACTCAGGTCCTAAATTTTATTATTAAACTTATCTGTTTATTTTCTCTTATCCAACAATCACCCCTTTTCACTCTTCTAATTATAGCTTAAAATTAATAATACTATTTAATTTTTCATTTACTGTTCAAGAAGTATTTTTATGTGTCTTAGCTCATTTAATCCTCACAAAACATAAATTGTTAGGTAAACATTATTATCTTCATTTTTACATTTGGGGAAACTGAGAAATTGACGCCCAGAAAGCTTAAGGGAAATATGATCAGTAGTAACATTTTTTTGAGCATCTATTATGTGCCTGACCCACGACATAGGCCCCAGTTCATAGAACTAGTATGGGTAAAATCAAAGCTCACTTTCATTCTCCTGGTGATTTTAAGGTGGTGCAATTTCCATGACAAACCAAGTTACCAGCTGTTATTCGTCCACCTGAGAAAACTTTTGAGTATTGGCACCAAAATTCGTTCTTATTCTTCAAAAGGTTGAAAAACAGCTGAGGTCGTCAACCTCCCAAAAGGCAATAATGTTTCCATTCCTATTCATAAAGTCACCAAGCAGTAAGATCTGAAGGACACTTTTTTGTTTTATTTTTATTGGAGATGAAGCTTGTTTTTATTTATAATTTCCCTAGAGGAGTTTAAGCCCTGAAAAGGATAAATTAACTCTGGCTTTATGTACTAAACATCATCAAATTGCCCCATGCAGATACTTATGTTATTAAAATGAGTCCTGCCTGTGAGATCATTCTATCTAGTTACATTGTACACTAGGGCAAACTATTTAGAATAAATTGAAATGAATAATTAATAAATGAGAAAAGAATACTCCTTTCAAGTTCCCAGATAAATTAGTCCTATTCTTTTTTTCTGGCTCCTTCTATTTCCTCTTTCCAACCTTTTGTGTCATTTTGACTCTTTCACTCTCATAGTTTATCCCTTCCTTTCCATCTCAGAGTGACGGTAGCCGAGCTACAAGCAAGGAGCTAGCATGGAAGATAGAAACAGCTGTTGCTCTTTTCTCAGGAAAAGCACACCAAGGACACCTAGAAATGCTTCACTTTCCATCCAGGGACCCACCAGCCAGACTGGCCAACAAGAAGAGGACCCTGTGCTTCCTGATAGCCAAGTAGCACATACAACACATCCTCTGGAGTGACCACTTTGGTCATTCTTTGCATTTGTGAACCTGTTGTTCTACAGCCTTGTTACTCAAAGTGTAGTCCAAGAAACGTCACCATCAGCATTGCCAAGGGACCTTTGGGATGCTGACTCTCCACTCCAACCCTACAGAGTCAGAATGTGCATTTTACCAAGATCCTCAGCTGATTGGATGGATATGAAAGTTTGTGAAGCATGGATCTTTAGGATGTCTTCTTGCCCAGAAATACATTTTTCCCTTTCTTGTAACTGTGACACACATTTCAAGGAAAACAATAGAAATCATATATTATATATTAGTGGAAATTATGTTTTTACTTCTAACTAGGCCCACTAAGACCAGTCAGAAAACAAATTTAACATAGAACAAAAAGTTGAGCTCTTTTGTCTGTTAATGTTTTTTAACATTCTGAATAGATTAGTGACTTTCCTTGTTGCAACCATCTGACACCTCTTATAAAGTACTATACAAGACAAGGAAATAATCAGAAACAATTTATTCACACATACCCAAATCTTGCTTCTTGGTAATTTTTAGAATGCTTCATACAGCTCCTCAGGCAAAAACAAACTACAAATTCCCAAATCAAAAAACAGAGATAGTCAAGCAAAATAAATTTCTTCTAATATTTCTTTAGCTGTTTTCACAATGTTTATGCGTGTTTTCTTACAAACCGAGTTCCCTGAGAAGCTGAGTTGTCTTATTTGGATGCATTGCTCGATTGTTTCCCACTGGGGATTTTTGATGATAAAGCAATCAGAAGTCAATATTTCTATTTCTCCAACATTCCAAGGCTACATTCTCTTTGAATCTCTGAGAATCTCAGGATTCTTTGACCTTTTTCTTCCTTGTGATTTTAAGTTCAAACCAAGCATGTGGGCTTATCCTACCATCAATTCATCCTATAAAAGTTTCTGTCAGAGCAGTCTTCAGTTTGCAGTTAGACAAACAAAGCAGGAAAACATCAGCAGTATTCTCAGATTTTCTTAAAATAATTCCCTTAATGTAACATTGAGTTTTAGTGCTTGATATCTTACAAGCTTGGATACTAAGGATGAATGTTTATTTTTGAGCCTCTAGTTCATGGGCAAAACACTTGTTGCTTTTTCTAGCACTATCAGAGATAATAGCTTCATTCTCTACCACAACAGAATTTTCTGACTAATCAATTATGTTTATATGATAAATCAGTGGCCCAGGCAAGATTCAACAGGATAAAGTCTTTTATTCTTTCATTTTATTATGATTATTTTGCTTGGATATATTTCTATTTCTAAATATTTGGTCTCTTTCACAATATTTTATTCTTTTACACAAACTTATTCACAGATATGAAAACCTATACAAATATGTATAGGTTATACAAAATCTCACAAATATGAAAACCTATACAAAGGGGTTATAACATTGGGCCCAGAGTATTTGACTCCTACTCTGGTATTTAACGACAAGTTAGAAATAACTATTTATATAGCATGCATTAGGTATAGTCACTGTACTACTACAGGTGACATAAAAGAAATTTTATGGTCTTTTTTGTTTTATTTTATTTTATTTTTTAGAGACAGGATCTCACTCTGTTGCCCAGGCTGGAATGCAGCGGTACAATCACCACATCTGACTAATTTTCTTTTTTTACTTTTTGTAGAGAAGGTTGGGGGGTGGGAGGGGGTGTGTCTTGCTATACTGCCCAGGCTGGTCTAGAACTCCTGGGCTCAAGCAATCCCCTCTCCTTGGCCTCCCAAATCACTGGGACTACAGGCACAAGCCACTATGCCTGGCAAAAGAAATTTTTAAAATGGTCTTTTTCTTGATAGTAACTTCTCTAGGAAGAAAGACCAAACATAAAAGAAATGTGCAAGAAAAACTGGAGGGAAAAAAAAAAAACACCGCACCACAGTATGAGATGCTGACAGGTACCATTTGCTGCATGCTTACCACAGGCAGGGAACTGTGCTCAGTCCTTGCCATGCGACTCTCACTCATTCCCCACAGCTCTGTTTTATAGATGAGAAACTTCAGTAACTGAAAATTGGAATTCAAAACCACTTCTGACATCAAAACCATGCTTCTAACTATATAGCACTGCTTGTTTAATAAAGCGTAAGGTATTTTCCTTTACCATTTATATATTTCTTTTTTTTTTTTTTTTTTTTTGAGACAGAGTCTCACTGTGTTGCCCGGGCTAGAGTGCCGTGGCGTCATCCTAGCTCACAGCAACCTCAAATTCCTGGGCTCAAGTGATCCTCCTGCCTCAGCCTACCGAGTAGCTGGGACTACAGGCATGTGCCACCATGCCTGGCTAATTTTTTCTATATATTTTTAGTTGTCCAATTAATTTCTTTCTAATTTTAGTAGAGACGGGGTCTCGCTCTTGCTCAGGCTGGTTTTGAACTCCTGAGCTCAAACAATCCTCCCGCCTCGGCCTCCCAGAGCTAGGATTACAGGCGTGAGCCACCGCGCCCAGCCACCATTTATATATTTCAATGACAAACCTCCTGAAAACTAGAATGGTGTTACTTAACTCCTATGCATTTCCCGGGATCTTGCACAATGTTGGGCATATATGTTCCAACTTTCCCTGGGATGAACTGCAAACGAGATCACCAAAATCTTAGCAAGAGCAGCATAAGCTTGGCGTACTACACCTTTTCTAAAAGAAAGAATATAACATAATGGATATCAGGTAGCTTTCTCTTGGTTTACATACCCATTAAATTCTTAGTGTCTCCCTAGCTGTTTTAGTCCATTTGGGCTACTATAACAAAATACCAAAAACTGGTAGCTTGTAAACAACAGAAATTTATTTCTCACAGCTCTAGAGGGTGGAACTCTTAAGATCAAGGCACTGACAGATTCAGTGTCTGGGGAGGGCCTGCGTCTGATTCATAGATGGTGCCTTCTCTCTGTGTCCTCACTTGGTAGAAGAGGCCAACAAGCTCCTTTGGGCCTATTTTATAAGAGCACTAATTCCATTCATGTGGGCTCCACCCCTGTGACCTAATTGCTTCCCAAAGGCCCCAGCCCTAATACCATCACCTTGGGGGTTAGGATTTTAAAAAATTTTTTTTGAGACAGAGTTTCCCTCTGTCGCCTGGGCTAGGGTACATTGGCATCATTGTGGCTCACTGTAACCTCAAACTCCTGGGCTCAAGCAATCCTCCTGCCTCGGTCTCCCAGAGTGCTAGGATTACAGATGTGAACCACCATGCCTGACTGAGTTAGGATTTTAACAAATTTTGGGCGAATATAAATATCCAGTGCATCGCACATGTCTCCAGGATTTTTCACCCGACTTTTTTCTCAGCCCACCTCCTCTACCTTAATGAATCAACTCAATTTTTACTTCTGTGAAGGAAACTTTCCCTGACCTCCTGAGGGAACTACTTCTCCTTTGTCTTTTACTACTTCTGGTATCTTTACCCCTTTATTGCACGCATCATACCATATGTAACACTAGGGGGTGTGTGTGTGTGTGTGTGTGTGTGTGTGTGTGTGTGTGTGTGTTTTGCCATCTGGTGGGGGAGAAAAATGCATTACATAAGATACATCTCATGTCTATGTAGATATATGTGAGATGTTCAACAAGTATCTCATAGGCAACATAATATTTATTGAGTGCATAATAGACACTCAATAAATAACTTTTATATTAGAAGATGGTATAATTGAGTAAAGCATTACTTAAATTGCCCCCTTAGAAACTCCCCGAGATTTTAATAGCTGTTCCTTGAAAAAAAAGAATTTATTGGTCAAATTACTCTGATAAATTCAAGGTTGAAAAAAGTTAACCCTTTTAATGGGTGATTTAATTTTTCCCTGCAATACTTCTTGTAACTCTTAATGTGCTGGTGTACATTGTGACTCTCCAAAAGTGAATTCTGTAGGCAGCATTTCCTAATCATGTTTGGCTGTAAAATTCCATCTTCTCTATGTACCACAGAACACAGTTTGGAGACATCAGTTGAGAGTAGACTATGATATCATTGTCATCGTATATTAACTGATTTGGGTCACCTTTCAAGCCTTAGTTTCTTCATCTGCCAAATAGGGATAATACCTATATCTAATAATGTTGTTGGCAAAATGAAAAGGTTTACAAAATGCCCAGGAGTTCTTAGCAGATGTTAGCAATTACAGTTATTAATAATAACATGGGCCGGGCGTGGTGGCTCACGCCTGTAATCCTAGCTCTCTGGGAGGCCGAGGCGGGCGGATTGTTCGAGCTCAGGAGTTCGAAACCAGCCTGAGCAAGAGCGAGACCCCGTCTCTACTAAAAATAGAAAGAAATTAATTGGACAACTAAAAATATATAGAAAAAATTAGCCGGGCATGGTGCGCGTGCCTGTAGTTCCAGCTACTCAGGAGGCTAAGGCAGTAGGATCGCTTGAGCCCAGGAGTGTGAGGTTGCTGTGAGCTAGGATGACGCCACGGCACTCACTCTAGCCCGGGCAACACAGTGAGACTGTCTCAAAAAAAATAAATAAATAAATAAATAAATAATAATAATATGTCCAGGATCCAACTATTTATCTTTAGATCTCCAGCACTTTGCATAGTACCAGATTGGAAGCTGAGTTGAATTCAGACTGTTAGCACATGGCTCAGCTTTAGAATAGAGTTGTCTAAAAAGGCTTCCCTCTTCAAGGCATAACTGGCTTGGGGAAAAAAAAAGGCTTCCTCTCTACGTGTATCATTTGCCTTTTTTCCCCTTTTACATTGGAGGAACCACATTGGATATCCTTTTGACAGGATCTGAGTCAATATTAGGTTAGTCTTGTTCTGGCCATGGTCCTGTCCCTTAGTATCTTCTTACAAAAAATAAAAATAAAAGAAGAAGAAATGAAGTTGAACTAAATAACCTTGAGAATTCATACTTCCCCTAAAATTCCAAGGTAAATGGAAGTGATTCTTTCTCAAGTTGTAGCAGATAGAATTTTTGTACTTTGTAAATGGGATGATGAGCACCAAAAAGTCCTTATCACTCACCACTTTCTTTTTTTTAATGTCACTTTAAACTGCTTCCTGTCAAGGTTTTTGATATAAAGGAATTCTACTTCTGTTAATCTGTTATTTTAGACCACTGCATCAGTTATTCTATGTGACTATATAGCACTATAAACTAGAATTTATGCCTTGAAATCATTTTGATTCATCTCCTTCCCACACCTGTTTATGAGCAAGTGCAGCTGTGGGGTGGTTCTTTGTGTAGGATTAAGAAACACAGCAGTTCTTGAAATATGCCAGATGTTTGAATTTTCATAGGAAAAGTTCACACCTAGTGAAGTATTTATTTACAAGCTTCACAACAAAACAAAAACCAAGAAAACTTTCAAGGGACATGGGTCATAGAAACCAACCGAACCCCACTGTTTAACCCAACTTCATGGCCCAGGGGACGTCGCAAAAGACACAGAAACGTTGATCTCTGTACTGGCTGTAAGAATTTGTAAACAAAGGTTATGCTCACTAATAAATTACAATGAGAGTTACAATCTAAAGAGAGACTCCCGCTTTGACCGTCTTTATTTGGATTCTATCCGCTTTTCCAATAATATGTCCTGCATACACGCAAAAAAGTGGTTTTGAAAACATTCCCTAAAATTAGGGTTTATGGAAACTTCGGGAATGCTTTTGAGATAATCCATGCAAAACAACTACGTTTTAAAAATCGAAAGTGAAATTAGTTATAACCTGTTTCTGGACTAGTCGGTGGAGACACCAGATTTGGTATTCCTGGCAGTGGTGAAGTGTTGGAGAACTTTGTGAAGACAAAGTTGTTAATGCGACGGACACCTGCTTCGAAGGCACCTCAGATCTCCCAAAGAGCTTCCGCACAAGGCAGGGCCAGGTCTGGGACCCCGCGCCGTCCCCACCCAGTCCCTCCGGGGGTTCCGGCGACCCGCTCGTGGTTTCCGGGAAGGGAGAGCGCGCTGGGCTCCGGGGCGCTGCGCTCGGCCGGCGGACGCGGTGAGTGCGGTGTCCTGCCCCCCGCTGCCAGCCCGGGTACTAGCGGTCTCGAGCTAGCGAGCCACAGAGGGGAGGGCTGCGGGTTCCGCAGGGCGGGGGCAGCGCGGGAGCGGGTGACGCGGGTGTGGCGGCTCCGCGCTCCCGGCCCGAGGCCACAGCGCTGCTTGGGGGCACCTGCCCCGGCCCGCTGTGCCTTCCCGGCTTCTAACCCCGTCGCCTGTGTGCTTTGCTTCATTTGGGAAATTGAAACTTAAAGTGATGTGCTTTTCCTCACAGTTTCTTGGAGTGTCTCTAGAGAGAGTTCTTAGGAAAATGGATTTCTTAAGGAGACATAATCCTTGGCAGGCGCAGGATTGTGCAATCATGCCTCGTTTTTCAGAATATGCAAGATTTTTCTTGAAGGAGACAAGCAAAGGGGAATACTATGTACGCAGTCTCCACAACATGTATACGTTCTGTTTCCTTCTTTTTGCTGCCAGGCATGCATACAGGAAGGTTCCATTCTATAGGGCCTCGCACCGCAGTGATATGAGGGGATGGTGATTTGTATTGGCTTTTTATTCGCTGCCATAACAAATTACAGGGATTTAGTGGCTTAAACACACATACACACACACACACACACACACACACACACACACACACACACACACACACACACACACACACACACATATACACACACACTTTATTATTTTAGGATTGCGTACAAGTCATACCCAGGTCTCACTGGGTTAGAATCAAAGTGTTGGAAGGACGTCCTCTCTGGAAGCTTTGGGGGTGAATCCCCTTCCCATCTTCTAGAAGCTGCCCACCCTACTCAGCTCTGTGGCCCTTCCTCCATCTCAGACCATTCTTCTATGATCACATGTCACTCTGATTCTCCTCTTCTGTCTTTCTCTTTCACTTTTAAGGACCCTGGTGATTACACTGGGCCTCCCCAGATAATCTAGAGTGATTTCCCTATTTTAAAATCAGCTGATTAGCAGAGACCTTAATTCAATCTGCAACCTTCATTCTCCTTTGCTGTATAATCTAACATAGTCACAGATTCTTGGGATTATACATCTTTTAGGGCACCATTATTTTGCCTACCGCATGATTGTGTAAGAGGAAAAAATTATTGTATATCTCACTTACACAAAGAGGAGACATATCCAGATGCTAACTTCGGCAATATGCCGAAGGAGTGCTGGAGGAATTATGTAAGTAGACCATTTATACTGATTACAAGCTCTTAAGACTATTGTCCTCCCCCCTTTTCTCCCCCCACCTTGTGCCCTCTTGCCCTTTGGCTATGTTATGTCACAGCAAGTAGGCCCCTCACCAGATGGCCAAACAGATGCCAGCACCATGTGCTTGGATGGACCTCCCAGTCTTCAGAACCATGAGCCAAATAAATCTCTTTTCTTTATAAATTAAAAAAAAAAAAGACTATTGGCATTGTTACAATAATTAAAGAAAAGCAATTAAAAAATATTGCAGTTTCTGTCCTCTGGAAATGTAGTAAGAGGACTTCATATGCATGTGATGTCCTGAGCACAATAAATCCCCGAATCAAGATACCACACAATGCTATAAACTGAGTATTTTCGACATGTAAGCTGGTAATATGCTAGGTGCTCTGATAGATGCAATGAGGAGTAGACAGGGTCCCTGCCCTTAAGATCTCTACCAACTTCTTGTGGAAAATGACACGGGTACATGAATAATTAAAATAAATAAAGGGAGAGGGAGGCGACGTTCTTTGGGGGAATAAGAAAAGTCTTCAAAAACTTGGGGGAAATTTGGAATGGACCTTGAATAGTAGGATTTCATTAGGTAGAGATTAAGGCTGGTAGGGTAGGAAGAATGTGACATATTGAGGGACAGGAGAGAGATAAAGTACCCTTCAGGGGTTCTGTGTGGTTAGGAAACTGAGTTGGGGAATTGTCTAAATAAGACTGGAGAGTGAGTTGGGATTAGTTTGTGTCAGATCTTGGATGACCACCATTAGGAAGATTCTGCTGTCGATACAATAGGGATCTACATGTATATATATATGTGTGTGTGCACATATATATATATGGTTTAAAAAATATATATATCATCTCAAACCATCTCAAACATATAGAAAAGTTGTAAGTACATAAAACAACTTTTCATTTTCCTGAATTATTTAAGAATAAATTCCAACCTGATGACCCATCACCCTGGAATACTTGAATATACATTTTCTACAATAAAAGGTGTGTTCCTACATAACCACAATACAGTCATCAAAATCAGGAAGTTAACAGTGATATGGTACTACCATCTAATCATCAGATCTAATTCAAATTTCACCAATTGTCCCAATAATATCTTGTATAGTGTAGGAACCAAGGGAAAACTTCCTCTTTGCCCTCCGAAGGTTCGCTGAAGAAATCAACTGATGAGAGAGATTAATAGGGAAAATGGCATCCAAATATATTATTATGCAGCGGGAAGAATCACTGAGTGATTACTATACCACACAATGGGGTACAGATGCTTACATACCCTACTTTTTAGGGGAAGGGAGATGGGGAAGTTTGGATGCTTTTAGGGAGATAGTAAGTGACTTTTAGGGGAATTCAATGGGCTTGAAGAACATATAATGACCTAGCACAAAGTCTGTTGGGCCCAAAAAACAGACAATGGTTTGTGATGAGTCTGTCTGGATGTGTCTTTCTTCCTGTGATATGAGTTCAGTTAATGAAAACTCAGGGAAGGGACCAGAGGTAATTGTTTTCTTCCTTGGCAGACTGGGACTTTAGGTAGATAAGGGAACTTCAGAGAACAATTTCATCTGTGCTTTGGGAGCCAGAGTAATGAGAGGCATTGGGGGGGCAGAATGTCAGAGAGACCTTGAGCCTTCTTCAGTTCAGCATGTCAAAGCACCATATTTCAAGGTATTGGTTTCTGAGTCTCAACAGTAGCAAAAGGGTCCAGTTCAGAATCATGCATTGCACGTAATTGTGATGTCTCTTTAGTCTCCTTCAGTCTGGAAGTTTCTTGGTCTTTCCTTGACTTTCATGGACTAGAAACTTTTAAAGAGGACAGGCCAGTTGTATAGTAGAGTGCATCTCAATTTAAGTTTGTTTCCTCGTGCTTAGATTCAGGTTATGCAACTTTGGTAGGAATATTATCAAAGTCACACTGTTTTCTTCTCAATGAATCCTATTATATGTGACATGATTTTGAGTATCACCGTTATTTACTTAATTATCTCATTATGGTGGCATCTGCCAGGCTTCTCTACTGTAAAGTTACTTGTTTCCCCCTTTGAAATTGGTAAGTATTTTGTGGGAAAGTGTTTTGGAACTAACTAAATATTCCTTTCTCCACCAAAATTTCCAATTTATTTGGATTCAGTTTTCTATTTTACTCAATGGATTTAATCATTACTACCATTATTTGTTTTAATCTTCAATTTATTGTCAGATTTGGCCAGTGAAAACCATCTCAAGTTGAATTCTGTGTCCTTTTGATATGTTTTCATCATTCTTTAAACACTGCCTTGCTCATCTTGTAGTTTTTGTGTCCTGGTCCTGGGATCAGCCATTTTTCCAAAGAGCCCTGGTTCCTTTCAAGTGGAGACTTAGAAACCAAAGTCTGGGTGCTGGCTATGCTCATTGCTATTGTCTCTGTTCCCAGGCCCTCTCAGCAGGCAAAGCTGGGGTAGATATGTATTTGTTTATACATTAAACACACACATTTATATCAATCTATCATAAACCATGAAATTACATTAATATATCCAGTTCCAATCAATAGGATTCATTCTAGTTTTCTCCCTTTCCGTATTTGTAATTACCTTCTCTGACGGCAAAACACCTGGCTCCTACTACATCCATATATTTATTTACTTGGTCAATTCCCTGTATGTACCTTTGGCCACTGGGAGTTCTTTCAGTTGGCTCCTGCGTCCCCTTTCACATACCTCCATTGTGTGTGTGTGTTTTTTGAGTGCTTTTTATTTTTCTGGAGCTACAAGATATTCCAGGCTTATCTTGTATATTTTCTGCCCCAGACCTAGAATCAGCCATTGCTCCAGGGAGCCCCAGTTCCTTTTATTGGGGAATAGTATTAGAAACCAAGATCTGGGTGTTATGTGACCGCCTCTGTTTTTGACACTCCTCTGTTCACACTGGGTAAACTAAGACATGACTAATTTTTTGCTAGTCTTCTCTTTTATTTTTAAAGAGGAATAGATATCTTCTGTTTCTCTTTCAAGAATAATGAGAATTTAGCCACTTGAAATCTTAGAAAATTATATTGCAGATTGGTTATTAGTGTACATCTAAAAACATAAGGAGAGTCATGATATCCTTTGTCCCATTTTTGAGCTGGGAGTTTTCTGTCTCAGTAAATTTATATGCAGGTGGGAGTTCTTAATTTTTTTTGTGTGCCATGGACTCCTTTGCCAGATTGTGAAATCTATGGCCTTTCCATACCATCCCCCCCAAAAAATTTTTTAAATATGTGAAATAAAATACATATATTACAAAGAAAACCAATTATACTGAAATGTGGTTATCAGAATATTAAAAAAACAAATTTTTGAAATAGTAATATATATCAATATGTTACAATATATCATAAGACCTAGCAATGAGTTTAATAATTAATACAGAAGCCAGGTCAAACACAAACAGTATTTCAGCATATCGGCAACAATTATTATTCTATGAAAATATCTATGCTTTCTACTGCTCACTGTCACAGGTGCTGTGAATACTGCTGTAGTTTGTTGCCATATTCATAATTGAAGAGAATGCTAATTTTCAGTTAGAGGTTATTAGAAATAAACATGTAATTTTTTTCTCATACTAGTTTATGGACCCAGGGCATCATTTATGAAAATTCCAGGTAAGAACGCCTTTGTAGAGAAACACTGTGTTGGAGGACTTTTGATTTTGTCTACATTTGGAGCATACAATAGGGAGAATTAAATGTTTAACTCAAAATTTTTGAAAAAGGTTGGAAGACCAAAATAATAGGCTTTTACAATGGAACATAATATTATGATTGGGATGTGAACTACAAAAGAACATTGATGGCCATGATCTTCTGTACATTATTATGTTGAAAAGCAAAGGATTTTTAAAATTGTCTTATATATTTATAGGTGTGAAAGTTATTTGAAATATAAACTTTTTTGGATATAAGCCACATGATAGTAAAGAATTTGATGACAGGAAAAAAGATATAGCAAAGAAGAGAGGTCTCTTCCATAAAAGGATAAAAGTCGTTTTTTCTTTCTTCTTGAACTTATGTGTATATATGCTATTTTTAATGTATTTATTTTTTATAATAGAGAATCATGGCAGCTGATAAAGACAACAAAAAACAAGTTCTTAAGGAGCATTGGCCAGACGAATTTATGAAAGATGGACAAAATGAGGTGAAAATGAAATTTACTGGGTATTGTTAAAAATTAATTTATATCTATTAGTTTTGCAGTAAGGCATTTTTTTCAACTAATCCCATGACAGATTAAGTAAGGCATGTCTTATATGTCTTTGTCCAACATTACCTTGAATTTGGGAGACTATGAGGCTTTTCAAAAATGTTTAACTTCCATTATGTTATTCAAGCCTTACAAGGGTAGTCACATTTCTCTTCTTTCTCATGCAAGGCTTATGACATTAGCTGCTTTCTCACTCGCTCCCTCATTTCTTGGATTTGCACCTAAAAATGGAGAGCTTAGTTAGCAATTATCTGATCAGACCCTAAGAGAGAACAGAGGCTCAGGTAGCTTAAACAACTTACCCAAGGCCATATGTCTCTCTTGTCAAGGCAGCTGTATACTGGAATCACAGCTAATTTTTTTTTAAACTGCGCCAGAGTAACATTCCACAATTGTAGTGCAATTTAAAAGTCATGTTGTACTTACAAATAGTGAGGAAGGGAGTTGATAGAGCATTGAACTAAGATTCAGATGATCTGAGTCTCAATCTTTGCCTTACTTTAAAAATTTCTATGACTTTGGTCCAGTGTGAAAGGTCATTTCCTTGTTTATATAACGGAGATAGTAATAATTGGCGGTGTTAGAATAGACAGGTGATGATGTCAAATATTTTTAAAAATGCATTGTTCACATAGTCATATTTATTCTGAGACTGTCTAATGCCTTTCTTTGCCATGTTCAGGATGAGAGAAATTTATTGTCTTTAATTCATTTATCAACATGAGTTCAGGACTGTTTAATTTTTTTGGTACCATTTGATATTTTTTAGGGATTAATTGGTGAAATGATGAAGGAAAATGCTCAGCTAAAGGAAGAGATCCAAAAGCTTGAAGCTGAGATACAAGAGGCCACCAGAGAATTCCAGGTATTCAGTTATTTTATGTATCACATTTTATTAAAAATGTGGACACACACTTTTCAAAAAAAGCAATCTAATTTACAAAATTCACTTTTAAAACATATGGTCATCCATGGCACAACCATTTTTAATAGCTCAGATTGGAAAACAACCCAAATATCCCTCCATAGTAGAATGAATTAATAAGTTGGGGTATATTCATACAATGGAATACTACATCGCGATGAGAGTGAACAGACCACAACTATATGCAGCAACATGAATGAATCTCACAAACATGATGCTGACCCTAAAAAGACAGAAGGCAGCATACAATATGTTTCCATTTAAATAAAGCACAAAAACAGAATGTTTAAATTCATAATAGTGGTTACCCTTGAATGGTGGGACACAGAAGGAACCCAGGGGCTTTCTGAGGTGTTTTCATGTTCTGCTTACTATCAGGGCACCAGTCATACATGTTACCTTTGTAAAATTTCATCATACACTTAACGATATACATACTTTTCTATTTATACGCTTTAATACAATTCACAAAAACAAAAATTAATAAAATTTGCTTCCCACAATGGTCATTATCAATCACTTTGGGATCAAATTCTTGGTTTTCTCACTGAGTTCTTTTATTATTCTTCTCATCCAAGGTGCTGTGGTAATTTAAATGAATTTCACAGTTTAAAAAAGTTGGACATATATTAATCCTCACCATTTAAATTGTCTCCTGTATTTTCCTGTATTTTCATTATGTATAACTTTTACCCCTTTTTTTCTTTTTTAACAATCCAGATTGTTAAACATTAAAGCATTGCCACTTTTTGTTTCTGAGATGCTGAATAGGATATTGAATATCAGGAAGTGAGGTTCCCAGTGTTTATGAGATGAGTGACTTCTTGCAGAAGACTCTGTTAGGATTCTGGTTAATTCTCAGACTAGAACCAGAAGTATTTAGTCCTTTTTCTTGTACAAATTTATAGGGTACATGTGAAATTTTGTTACATGTATATAATGCATAGTGATCAAGTCAGGGTGTCCATCACCTGAGTACAGTACATTTTTTAAAGTATAATTACCCTATTCTGATATCAAACATTGAATTTATTCCTTCTATCTTACTGTGTACCCTTTAATCCACTTCTCTTCATCTTCCTCTTTCCCCTCCACTCACCCTTCCCGGTCTCTGCTATCTGTCTTTCCACTCTCCGCCACCATGTGATCAAATTTTTTAGCTCCCACATATAAGTGAGAACATTCCATATTTGTCTCTTTGCGCTTGGCTTATTTCACTTAATGTAATGACCTCGAGTTCCATCCGTGGTGCTGCAAATGACATGATTTTATTTATTCTTTTTTATGGCTGAATAGTATTTCATTGTGTATATATGCCACATTTTATTTATCCATTCATCTGTTGATGAACACTTAGGTTGGTTCTATATCTTTGCTATTGTGAATAGTGCTGCAGCTAATAAACATGCGAGTGCAGGTATCTTTTTGATACGTTGATTTCTCTTCCTTTGGGTAGTTACCCAGTAGTGGGATTGCTGGATTGAATGGTAATTCTATTTTTAGTTTTTTGAGAAATCTCCATATTGTTTTCCACAGTGCAGTGGCTGTACTATTAATAGTTTACATTCCCACCAACAGCATATAAAAGTTCCCTTTTCTCCGCATCCTCACCAACATCTGTTATTTTTGTATTTTTTATAATGGCTACAGAATCATTTAGTCTTACAACTAAAAGCATCTTCACAAACCAGCCAGCCCAGTTGGCCCACTTTATAGAGGACCGAAACTGTGATCCAGAGAGCTTAAGTGAATTACTCTCTGTCACAATATGGTCAGGAATAGAATCAGGCTTTCTCACTCTAACTCCAGACAGTTCTTGGCTTCTCAGGGTGTACTGGATATTTCCACATTATTGGGAAATAAATACTCTGCCTTTTCTCAGGCACTGCAGATTGTTTTGAAGTTAGCCTTACAGTAATCAGAAATCTTACTGGAGTTACGTGGAAAGATAAGAGTAAATGTAAAATTAGATCAAGTGACTTAATGAATATTTCTGATCTCTTTGTGATAAACACCTTTTATTTCAGCATGTGAAATAACCATGGGAAATAGAAATGCAAACACTTAACTCATTTATGCATTGATGTGTAGTTGTGTAAGTCTGTTAATCCCAATGATTTTAAGCAGCCAAGTATAACCACCGGACTTTATTCTCTCCAGGTTACAATTCTTGTTGATAGTGTCCCTTCACTTTTTTATAAACCTAAGTTGTAGTAGTGGTTAAAAAGTTGATGGGCAGGTGTTGGGGACAGTCAAATTTAAATACGATAAATTTAAAATCATCTAATTCAGGAATCTTTCTTTTTGGATGAAATTATATGGGTTTACCATAAAAATAATTATAGTATACCCAACTCTGTATTTCATACTTCTTTGCAATGAAATTAAACAAACTCTTTAAAGATTCCCTTGTGAGAGAGTCTGTTATTGGCACAGTTGTTTAGAAAGTACTTACGTACACGAATGATGTAGACTTTAGAATTGAAAACCATACAATATTGACCTGTTTAAACATTGATTAGATAAGGTGAGAGGATTATATATTTATAATTTCATCTGTGAAATGATATTAAAGGATCAACATTTGATTACATTACTGAGTACTTACATGGGAAGAAGCAATTACTCAAGATATTAAATAAGACCATACTCAATATTCTGTGAGATTCTAAAATTAGTGGAGAATGAAATATTGGATGACCAAATCACGTTATCATTGGAAGGACTTCAGTTATTTCTTGTCTTGATTTTAATCAAATGTTTCTGTTTGAATTAGGTTAAAGAGGATATTCCTGAAACGAAGATAAAATTCTTATCAGTGGAAACTCCTGAGGATGACAGCCAGTTTTCAAATGTCTCTTGTTCATTTCAAGTGAGCACAAAAGTTCCTTATGAGCTACAAAATGGGCAAGCACTTATCACCTTTGAAAAAGAAGATGGTATGACTCATGTTAAAAAATATGACCATGTTATTTGGAAAGCACTTGGACTTTCAAAGATCTTTCATAGCTATTTGTCTACTTTACAATTTTTACATATATCATTTCTTCTCATCTTCATAGTGACACTCTGAGGCAGGTATGATTATTTCCATTTTACAGACGAGAAAATTGACTCTGACATGTTAAGTGCCTTGAATATGATCACTTATTCAGAAAGTGGCAACTCTGGGACTCAAATCCAGGTGTTACGATGTCCAATACCAGCCTCTTTCTATTCCACGTGCTACCTAAAAAGGATAATGACAGTAATAATGTTTTAAGGTAGTATACTCATTTTATACTTGTATAACTTCATAAACACAGCAGGATAGGACAGTTATGATTTTATACATTAAATGTAGACATTTTATAGCCAAGAAAACAGATTCTGAGGATGTTTGAGTGATTTATCTAAGGGCACATAACCAGTGAATGGAAAGAACCTGAGAGTTAGAGACTTGGGACGAGACCTGATGTTTGCTGAATCTGCCCAGGTGAGGCCCTTGCTCAGAGCTGGGCGTGCCTTAACGAGGAGGGTCTGGCTTTGAGTCCCAGCTTTGTCCCTTCATAGAAGCATAATTTGGGGTGAGTTCATTATAAACCTCAGGCTTTTATGACAGTCGCTTTGTGGTATTACCTATTTCATGAGGCTGCTTTGAGTATTAAATGAAAAGTGTTGATAAAATCCTTAGCACAGTGTCTGACACATAATGAACACTTCATAAATGTTAGCTGTTATTATTGCTAATTACATTAGAAATTTTCCAGGTAAGGTAACAGAAGCTTAGAGAAGATGAGGAACTTGCTCAGAGTCCATACAGTTAATACATTGCTGAGCCGAGAGCCAACCCCTGAGTGCCCATGTACGTCCCACTGGATCAACATTCCTCTGAGCAGGCTGCCGTCCCAGGCCTTTGTTCTCATATTTAAGTTATGGAGTGGGACCAGGTGGTCTTCACAGCCCTTCCAGTGCTCAGGTTCTGAGAATCAATCATTCTAACCCACGTCTCCTGAAAACTGGTCCACCCCTGTAGCCTAAAATAAATGTTAAAGGGAAAGGCATTCCCTCAGGTCAGTATATGCACAGACAAGGCGGATGTCCCCAGTGTGCTTTCCTTCACCCTGGAGCCACCACCGCAGTTGAAGGTGGAGGACGAGGCCAAGAGCCACGCTGATGGTTGGCAGTGGGTGGTAACTGGGATATAACTGAAAGATGTAAAATGTAATGAGGATTCCGGAGGCAGGGATTCTGCACAGCAAATACCTGGGAATGATGGGAATGGGATTCTCTTCAGAAACAGCCACATCACTGCTTCTCCCCTTGATGTGGCTCTGGGGTCTCGATCTCCTGGGACAACGATAGGTTAAAACACAATTAAAGAAGAGTTGGCTTTTGACTATCACAGTCACAAAAGTTGAAGCACAAGTGATTTCTCTCAGCTGCGTCAGATCACCAGATGTTGGGGGTTTTCAGGGGAGTGGGAGGAAGGAGGATCATCTGAGTATTACTCATTGATACTTGCTGTTATTATTGTCTGTTGTCCTTAGCAAAAAAAAAAAAAAAAAAAAAAAGAGTCATCATCCAAGTTATAGAGTCATGTTGTGGTACAGAGAGTTGAATTCCCACAAGACAATGCCCTGCCTTCTGGCTCTATTCTCTCTTCTTCCAGCTGTGATGTGCTCTCTGGTTGTCATAAACACATATGAAGTTTATAAGACAGAGCGTGAACATCTCTTATCTTCATGATAAATTAGAATAGCAGCTTCCAAGATCAACAAATCAAGTGCTATAAACTCATGTCACACAATTAAAAAGAAATACCCACCCACATACATTTTAAACTGATATATGCTTGGTCTCTGGCATTCTAATGACTTTTGGCATAATTGTATTATGAAGCCTGTCCCGTCTGTGTGGATAAATTAGACTTGACAACTTTGTGACTGGGATAGCAGGACTATCAACTTTTTAAAGAATGATGTCAAGAGTATTTTAGCAAAAGTAGAATTCCTCATTAATATGGAAAAAAAAAAAAGACTCACTCTTTTATATTCCAGCCTATGTAGTCTTTAATATGTAATCCTTGGGAAGTCAGAGACAAAAATGAATATATGTATATTTCTGTAGTGCTTGTAACATATGAAGGAGGAATGACAAATGATAAAATTAAGTAAGATTAAAATTAAATATAAAAAGGACATTTAATCACTAAAGTTTTCCCAGCTTACTCAACATGGAAGGATTTCTGGCTGTGCATTAATATTCTAGGGGAGTTCCGTGGTAATGCTGTCAACAGTGGAAAGAAAGGGTGTGTGGCGGCACTGAAATAATGTATGAATTTCTGGAGAATTACCAGGCTTATCTCTTAAGAAATTCATCTTAAGAGACGAATCTAGAACTCGATAAGAATTTCTACGTTGTAATTTTTGCTGATGCATTTTGACATTAATATATCCTATTTTGGTGGCAAAACCATTATTACTTGGAAATCCCAAGCAAAATTTTATTTATTTATTTATTTTTGAGACAGAGTCTCACTCTCTTGCCCGGGCTAGAGTGCCGTGGCATCATCCTAGCTCACAGCAACCTCAAATTCCTGGGCTCAAGGGATCCTCCTGCCTCAGCCTCCCAGGTAGCTGGGACTACAGGCAAGCGCTGCCATGCCCAGCTAACTTTTTCTACTTTTAGTTGTTTGGGCAATTTCTTTCTATTTTTAATAGAGACGGGGTCTCGCTCTTGCTCAGGCTGGTCTCGAACTCTTGAGCTCAAACCATCCTCCCGCCTCGGCCTCCCAGAGTGCTAGGATTACAGGCGTGAGCCACAGCGCCCGGTCCCAAGCAAAATTTCAAAATTAGATCCTTTCATATTAAAGATAATTAAAAATATTCAGGCTAATTTGTTCTTAAAGCATAAAACTTTCTTAAAATATTAGAAATTAATACTTCTCAAATTATTTTTCAGTTGCCCAAAACGTGATAAGAATGAGGAAACATCATGTGCAGATAGACGATGTAAACGTGGAAGTTATAGCCAAGCCGGTTCCGTTAAACTCAGGAGTCAGATTCCAGGTAGCACCATGATTAAAGTGCTTTGGATTTCTATTAATCACGGGCACTTTTCTCATTCATATTTCTAAATATGAAACAATTTTCCAGGTTCACGTAGAAGTTTCTAAAATGAAAATCAGCGTTACTGGCATTCCTGACGAATTGCCTGAAGATCGGATGAGAGACAGACTAGAACTGAGCTTTTGTAAGTCCCGAAATGGAGGCGGAGAGGTGGAATGCGTGGACTACGACAAGCGGTCCGGAAGTGCTGTCATCACGTTTGTGGAAATCGGAGGTACTCGCACGTTTAGAGAATTAACAAACGCTCTGTTTCAATTATGTGCTGCCATTTCTGAAAGTATTCCTATTCTACTTCTTTTACTTGAAATTTACTAGCATGATAATTGGGGATTTTTAAAAACCTTATAAAATAGTAGAGTCTAGAAAATAATTTCCATGAGTGCTACTGAGAATGAAAATGTTACTACAAATAATACGTCTGTAAATGTCAGTGCATTGTTATCCCGTGCCAGGCATGCTACAAGGTGTCTATATATTTATCGCCTCTGATCCTCGGCACAACTCCAGGGGTAGGTGATACATTCATTTTCCAGATGAGGAAACTGAGGAGAGAACAACCAGATGTCTGTTCTTTTTTTTCAGGTAGAAATGGACTTTTTAGCAAATCTTTTTAAGGTGGTTGACATTCTTACGACTGAAAACAGAAGATTCTGCAGTTGCTATTGTTAATGTTTTCAAGTGATTTTTAATGTAAAATTTCTTGTTCTAGTTCTTAGAGCTTCTCCTGGGTTTACACATATAGTAGAAATCCAACTATCCTATTAAAAAACATTGATTAGATTTTTTCATTACAGAGTAATGCATGCTTTTTAAAGAAAATTGAAATAATACAGAAGAGCATAAATTTAGTTAAAAATGAGGCATTTCCTTAAACTTCCCTTTCGCCTACTATGTAGTTAGTTATGATTAGTTGGGTGTTTTTCTAGACCTTTCTCTGGGCACATTCAAACGTATCAATATGCATTTTTGACCTAGGCCTTTGGATGATGTTTAGGGCATCCTAGTGGGGTGGGTTATAGTTAGAAAGAGCCACAAAAGGAAGAGGTCTTGAGGGTTGCCTTAATATATTATCTTAGAAATGGACAATAACTTGGCAGAAATTTCCATAGTCAAGGATCCAGATTTTAATTTTCCAAATTCACATATTTAGTTAGTCTATTTATTGTTAGATGGTCCATCTCTTGTATTAAAAACAATCCATGAGAGACTTATTTATAAACTAGAATGCAATTTAAAACTCTACAGTGAGAGAGAATATGATACTAGCTTGAGAACCTGTGCTCTTATCTATCTGGGGAGGTCCTCCTGGAGGTTATGTCCAGCCAGAAAAAAAAATAGTTCCAAAGATTATAGTAGGTAACTTCTGAAAGATGTAAAGGTATTCTGAAGATAGATATTCCAGATACTTCACAAGCTGCCTCTTACTGATGTGTCACAACAACCTATGAAATAGGTGTTGTAATTATGTTCTTTTTGCAGAAAAGGAAACTGAGGCTTCAGTAAGTTAAGCAACATACTCGAAGCCACACAGCTAACGAGCAGCAGAGCCAGCACTGAAGCAAGTCTATTTGACTCAGGGCCTGTATACTTTTTTTTTTACTGTGATAAAATATACACAATATAATATTTACCATTTTAACGATTTTTAATTGTACAATTTAGTGGTATTCAGTACATTTACAATGTTGGCAACCATCACCTCTACCCATCTCCAGAAATTTTGTCATCCCAAAATGAAACTCTGTACCCATTAAACAACAACTCTCCATTGCCTCTTCCTCCAACCCCTGATAACCACCATTCTACCTTCTGTCTCTATAAATTTGCCTATTCTAGGTACCTCATATAAGTGGAGTCATATAATACTTGTCCTTTTTGTATCTGGCTTATTTTACTTAGCATAGGGTTTTCAAGGTTCATCCATGTTGTAGTATGTATCAGGATTTTATTCCTTTTTAAGGCTAAATTATATTCCTTTGTGTGTATGATATATATACACACACCACATTTATTTATTCATGTGTTGGTGGACATTTGGGTTGCTTCCAGCTTTTGGCCATTGTGAAAAATGCTGCTGTGAACATTGGTGTGCAAGTATGTGTTCGAGTCCCGGCTTTCAGTTCTTTTGGGTATATAGCCAGAAGTGGAATTGTTGGACCATATGGTAGTTCTATTTTTAATATTTTGAGGAACCATCATACTGTTTTCTGCTGTGGCTGCACCATTTTCCATTCTTACCAGCAATGCACCAGGGTTCCAATTTCTTCATATCCCCGCTAACAAGGGCCTACACTCTTAATCACCGTACCGTATTGCTGATCCAGAGAGGACTAGGGAGAGGAGTTAGAAAAAGAAGGTAGTTGGGTATTCTCAAGAATTGCTTCTGTTAAACTTTATGCAATCTGGACACACTACCTTTCTCTACTCTAGGAGAAAAAATGCTGCTAAAAAGTAAATCAGACTATTCTTTGTGTTGGAGAAAACCGATGGATTTTTATTTGCCTTCACTTTTTCTAGATGACATTCAATCCCCTTATCCCCCTCCCACCCTTTGGTTAGAATCATTCAGTTTACTGAATCTCATATATTAGTGACAGGACTACTAAGTAATTTGCTATATATGTGTGTGCATGTATTATACACATATATATCATAAATTATAAATATATTGAAAAAATATGTATATGGTATTCTAATCATAGTTTTTGAGAAACTGGAAAACATTCCAGTCATGTTAGGATGAGTGGGTTACTTTTTGCAGCTGACTGCTGTATTTTATATAGCTCAAGGTAAGGCTGTCTGAGGACATTGCAGTCCTTTGCGCATTGGCTGACTGCAGGGAATAATTCAAGATGGAAGGAACTATTTAAACCTCATTATCATTTGGTCTTGTGGTTTTCAAAATCATGTACCGTGAAATTTTCAAAGTGGACTGTAGAATTTCTTAAAAATTAATCTTTAGTTCAATGTTTACTATATTGTTTTGTTTGAAGGAAGTTTTAACTTTGGTTTAAAATGTTTATGATATTAAAAAAAGTATTTTTTTGCTTTGCTTTTAGTTGCTGACAAGATTTTGCAAAAGAGAGAATATCCTCTTTATATAAATGACAGCTGCCATAGAGTTACTGTTTCTCCTTACGTAGAAAAGCACTTGAAAAAGTATCAGGTAAGGTCATCTCTTCTCTTGCATTTTGGGAACTCACTGCCCAAGCCCATCCCACAGAAAACAAAGAAAAAGGTATGAGTCTGTTACTATTTGAATCTTATCAGTGGGGAATATCAAAATAGTTTCTTCACTTCATTTCTGTTTGGTGTAGAATGAGTTTGTTTTTATAAAGATTATTTTAATGCAAAGCTGTACATTGTTTATTCTATTAATATAATTTTTAAGCTGAAATTAGATAATGGCATAATCTTTATTTTTATACACAGAGACATAGCAACATTTCTCTCATGTGTCTCTTGTCATTGGGTATGAGAAATAATTCCTGTTCATTTTCTCCAAACTCATTATTTTTACCCCAAACATAGTCCTTTTTCCTATTTCTTCTTAGATATCAAAAGGCTCTACCATCTACCTCGCCTACCAGCCTGAAAGCTAGAACTCATATTTAACTCTTCGTTTTGCTTCACCTTCAATATTCATTTGGTCACTTAATCATGTCAGTTCCACTTCTGATGACTTCTGTAACTGCTCCTGTCCTCGAGCTGCCCTCCCTCCCTCTCTGCTCTCCAAAATGCCTCCAGAGTTAGCTTTCTGCTATTCAGATCTGGCTCTGACATTCTCTTGCTTCAAAAATCTTCTTAAGATTCCTGTGTCTCCTAAGATAAAGTCTAAAACATTAAGCAGACTTTATGAACATAAAGTTTTGTAATTCGAAGCTCTTAAACATTTTTCTGTTTATTTATTTAGTTTTTTTCCTGCTTAGGTATTTTCAGGACAATCTAAGAAGACAGTGCTTCTGACTGGAATGGAAGACATTCAGCTGGATGAAGAAATTGTGGAGGATCTAGTTGGCATTCACTTCCAACGGGAGAAGAATGGCGGCGGCGAAGTGGATATGGTCAAGTGTTCTCTAGGCCGGTCTCACATAGTCTATTTTGAAGAAGAGACTGATGGGACCCAATAAAGAGTCTAGCTTTTGAGCCCATATCACTGTAAATGTTTGACAAAAATGAATATCCTTTCCCTTAAAAAGAAACTTTTAGTGTTCATTTATTCTTGGATTCCAAATGTATTTCCATGTTTTTGAATTCTTTTTTGTCTCAAATGGTGCTGCATGTTTTCCACTGCAATAAGTACACTGTATTAAAAAACAGCTCTGTTTATAGATTATGTGAACTGATGCCATGTCTGTTGAAATTCACCATAAGTGATCCAGATGTCCCCCTGCCCGTGTTGGCTCATCTTGTCACAGTCCTGTGAGCCAATTTGGTCTTGGCCCGTGCTCACCAATATGCAGGCTTGACTCTTAACATTTTCCAAGAGAAATGCAGTTACATTGAGCAGTTTGTGATTTCTGTAAACTTTACAGAAGATTCGAGGGCTTTTGAGAGGGATCATTTTCCCACTTTGTGTAGCATTTCAGTCCACAGCTCCAAAGGTTCTGAGCACTGAATGTGGTCTTTTTCTTGAACTTTCCTTCACCCAAGTGCCAAATGTCCCGTTTCCTTTTGAGCCATCCCCTCTACAAATAGAAGTTGTAAAGACTAGCATTTCTTTCTTTTATATGTATAATGGAAACAATTGGTGAAAGAGGTTGAAAACTTTGGAATAAAGAGAGAGGTAAAGACAAAGTTAGTGTCTCATCACTCATCGTGCTAATGCTGGGGAACACATTACCTGCTTTCTAGGGGCTTGAAGTTTAGTTGGAGAGAGACCCAGTTTATTAGCATCCCACTGTTTTTAAACTTGCAGAAACTTTAGTGATAAAATTAAAAGTGCCTATTCAGAGAAGGTAAAATTCTTTTTGGTAAGGAATCTTTGGATAGCTTTTATTCTGAGGTATGTTTCATGAACAGCCAAAAGCAGAATTAAATTCAATAAAATTCTGGCAGAAATGAAGTGCTTTTAGAAAATGTTCTGACCCTAAACCTATCCAATGCTGCCTCCCATCTAAAACAAACAAAGGAAAACCTTGGGTTTTGCTTCTGATACTTTATTTTTAGGTTTTAACATTGTATTATAATCAGAAGTACTCATTCCCACATTTCTTTTAGTAATGACAGATGGTGCCTAAAAACTGTACAATTTATAATAAATCTTGTATTTACTGTTTTAAAAAGCTCTCCTATTATTCTTTGGGAATAGTAAGACTATTTAAAGCTCTCAAAAATGTTGAGAAGAAAACTTTAAAGTGCCTTTTACATTTACATTGTGCTAGTCTCACTAGTACAGAGGGTATTATTTATTGCCTATCAGGAAGAATTTTTTAATCTTTATTTATTTTTTATATTTAGGACCCAGTTTGAAATAGTCGCTTTTGTTTCTTCTGGGGTCTTGTTCAGGCAGTCGACTCGATAATTGCATTCAATTCTAAATTTTTATAAAGTTTTTAGATAAATATGACTTATCTTAGAAAACAACACTTTTCCTTTGGGTTCCTTTCACCCCCACCCCAGTGCAGTGTGGCTGGATGTCAGAAACCAAGCATTGGGTCCCTTGCTTATTCCTACACTTTCAGAGACATTACAGGAGGAAAGCTATCTTTGAAAACTTAACCAAAAGTACTGTATTGACTATTTAACGTACTAAATATTAAGTAAGGAAGCCTTAAAATGTGTGTCCAAGATAAGACAGCTCCGTTTAATTTGTGAAAAGACATTGCCAATACAGTAAGTCAGAACAGACAGATATGTGCAATTGTAGGTCCCTCCTGCTGTCTGTTGATTTATCAGTCAGGACAGACTAGGTTATGCCACGGTAACAAACAACCGCCAAGTCTCAGGGGCCTAACAAAATAAAAGTTTAATTCTTACTCATGCTGAATATCCAGCATAGGTTGATAGGGGACTCTGTCTTCATCACTTAGAGGCCCCATCTTGAAACATGCTTCCAGAATCATGGGGGCGGGGGAGTGAAATCTGGAGGGTCTTACACTAGACAACAAATGCTGTGACCCGGAAGTAGGACCCTTGCCCTACTTCTAATTCTTTCCTTTCATATCTCATTGGTTAGAAATAGTCACATGGCCCCATTCAAATACTAATATAAAGGAACTAGAACATTCTGTCTTGTAAAAAGTTAAGAGAACCAGATATGGCTGAACCTGAACAATAATCAGCATAGTCTGCCCTGTCCTCCTGGCCACCAATATTTAGTTCACTGTTTTTGACACGTGAAATACACTCATACTTACCTCTTCCCCAAGGGAGAAGAAATAAAAATTCCATCCAATCATGGTATCAAACTCAAAGTATATGAACTCTAACTGATAGGTGGTGGTTTCTACATCAGGTTTGAATGTTACTCCTCTTTCTCTAGAGACCTCCACGCACCCAGTATACAGGGGTGGAAATGGAATAAGATAAGTGCAGTAAACTATTGTGCTTGGAAAGGGAAAGGATGGGAGACACAGTGGTCACTTGGCCAACGTGATTCTGAAATCCTGTTCAGTAGATGTGTTTTCCATACCCCTAGGCTGTGGAATTTGAATTAGGCTGTGGTTCCATTCCCTGGAAATTCTTCTCTTGCTCATTGTCCTCATAGCACCTCAATGTTGTTTTTTCCATTATTCTTCTTGGCCACATCTGGAAATGTGCATTGAAATCTATTCTTCCTGGATCTGAAAAGCTTCTTCAGCACACTTCCTACGATCAATGTTTGGGACCAACATTTTTAAAGTTTTGAACAATCACAGTGTCTTTAGTCTGGGCTCATGGTTATTTGGCTTGTACAACTGAAAAACTTAATTAGCCATATTATCTATTTTATTCTGTTCAGCTTACATGTGCTAATAGCCACACCCACAGTTCTTTTCTAGACTATTTTTATTTATTTATTTATTTATTTTTAGACAGCGTCTTGCTCTGCTGCCCAGACTAGAAAGCAGTGGTGGGATCATAGCTCACTGCAGCCTTGAATTCCTGGACTCAAGCAATCCTCTTACCTCAGGCTCCTGAGTAGCTAGGACTACAGGAACACGCCACCATGCTCAGATCATTTAAAACATTTTTTTTTTTTAATAGAGATGAGGTCTCACTATGTTGCCCAGGCTGGTCTTGAACTCCTGGCCTCAAGCTATCCTCCTGCCTGGGCCTCTCAAAGTGCTAGGATTATAGGCATGAGCCATCAATTTGGGCCTAGACTTACTTTTTAGAGTTGATGTAACTCTCTGCTTTCTTAGCCCCATGTTTCTATCCCTCTCTTCACTTAGTTGTGGGTACTTTGAGTCTGTCTTTAGGAAGTGAACCACACTTTTAGTATCTTTTCCTTAAGCCTTTTGTTCAGTTGACAGAGTTTATTAAATTTCACAACCTTAACTGGCATTTTTGCTCTGGGGGACCTTAATCTGTTCAGAGATTTAATTGATTTGATCATTGATTTTAGCCTTGTCATAAAGCAGAGTTCTAATCAGTCTTTGTTACTTAAAGAGCTTCTCAGTTTTATCTTTTATTTGAGTGTGAAGTGTTGTTTCTTCCAACACTGCAAGTTGAAAGCCTGTATTTCTGGGCTTCCTCTATTCCCTTTCATTTCTACTTTCAGACTGGCCAATTCTTTTCTAAGTTTCTTTCTTTCTTGTATTACTTAGTCAAATGCACCCAATAATAACAGACATATACTACTAATTTTCTGTTTCCCACACTCTTTTCTTTTTAAAAAACTACAAGCTAATTAGGTACATTATCCACCTTCCAAGCTATCATGTGACAATTTTGCCAAGTGTTTTCTACTATGTAATATGGATCACCATCCTTCTAATCTCTGATAACTGTTTTCTTATTACCTGCCACTTGGCCCCTAAGCCAAAGCCATGTATTTTGGGTAGTGTTGTGGATTGTCTTTTTTTCTCTTGGCTATAAAACTACTCCATGTCAGAATACCAACTTCTGTAGCAATCAGAACAGACTATGTGATGCTGATGTGACAAATTATCGCTAAACTTCAGAGACCTAAATAAAACAAAGTTTTATTCCTTGCTTATGCTACATGTCCATGACAGTTCAACAAAAAGACCTCTGTTCATGGTAGATGCTTAGGGACCCCTGCTAACGGCAGCCACCATCTTTAATTTTGCTGAATGTCGTGCCAGGGGAAGAAAAGATCTTTGAAGGGTCTTTGACTGGCAATTACATTTTTGGTTCAGAAATGATATTTGTCACCTGTACTTACAACTCAAAAGTAAGCATATGGCCCTGCCTAACCATAAAGGAACCTGGATGCTCACTCTTACCATATGTTTGGAAGGCAGAAAGCCAAAAGAAAGATGCTCATTCTTGAAAAATATACCTATTAGTAGTATAATGAAGATAATAAAAATCACCAAAAATCCACATTTTAATATCCTCCTTTTTGTTCTTTCCCCCCAATCATATCACATTTCATCTTGTAAATATGCCCTCTGTTATTATTTCCCCATTGTTGGACATTAAGTTTGCTTCCAATGTTTTCACATTTATAAATGTTATAATGTATCCTTATGTGACTTGGTACATAAATCTTTTTCTGCAGTTCTGATCTTACTTTCAGGTGATAATTATTAGATTGATAGATTGAAGGGTAAAAACTCGTCTAAGGGTCTTGATCCATGTGGCTGGAATTGCTTTCCAGAAAGATAGGCATTGGTTTGTACTTTTCCTAACAGTGCAATAAAGGACTATCTCATTGCTTCCTTTCAGCATTGAGTACTTCTCCTCTACAAATGATTTTCTCTTTGTCCTATTTTTGAAAATTTTCATAAACATATCCCAGAGTTTTATGAAAATAAATAATTATCAAGATACAGGTAAAACTTCCAGTGATGGGTTTTGTTTTTGTTTTTATGGTATCACATCTTAAAAATGTTAAGGAAAATGTTAACCAATTTGATTTTATTAAAGCTTCAAGACATAGAAAAGTATAGTAAGGGAAGAGGCCTTATAATTGGGGCTATAAGATATTAAAACAAGATTTTTTCTGATGCAGTTTTAGCTAGTAATAAACTGCTAGAATTATTTTGCCACATTTGGGGTCCTGCTTTCTCGAGGGTGTTGAAATAGTTTGGCACATACAATGTTAAAGGTTACTCTATGTCAGGTTCGATGGCATAGATGGGTTGACCTGCGTTCCCAACTCTAATCCCAAAACTTTCTTCGTTTCCTGGAGAGGATTGAGACAGATATTCAATATAAGCAAATATACGAAGAAAATATTTTTAGAGAGGGGGCAGGGTTATGTTGCCGCCCAACCCAACTGGGTTGTATCACCCGCTGCACAGAGAAGAGAGAACACACTGAGGCAGTCACGATTACAATGGAGAAACGGTTTAATTTCACAGAGCGCTAAGCAGGGAGACGGAAGAAATTTCTCAATTCCGTCTCTCTGAGAATTTGGGAAATGGGGTTTTTAAAGGTAGTTTGGCAGACAAAGGATTAGGCAATTGGGTTTGCTAATTGGTTAGGTTTGGGGCAAGATCGTAGGGATGTAGAAATTATCTTCTTGTGCTGTTGAGTCAGTTCCTTGGTTGGGGTCACGATTCCTGTTGAATCAATTTCTTGGTATGGGCCACAGGTCTGGGTGGGTCAGCCAATCCACTGGAACCGTGGGACTTGGAAGATATCTCAGAAACTACATTTAGGTTTCAAAATGGTGATGTTATCTAAGGAGAAAGTTAAGAATCTTTATGACCGACAGGTATGTGAGTAGCAATTATGGGAAAGCAAACTAGGAGACAGTGACTGATTATTATCATTATTTTTAGCTATGCCTCTGCCTTTGCAAAGTTTAGGCCCTTACCACAGTTCTCACCTTGCACCCTTTTATTAATTTGTAAAGGGCGGTTTCAGTTATTAAGTTGGTATAACAGGATGGTAGATTAACTGGTAGAACAAATTAAGACTGGTGACCAGAGCCTGTCTCTTTGAAGAGGGGTCCTTATAGCGAAGACCCAAATGACACCAGGAGCCAGTCAAGTGAAGATCAGGGCAGAGCTATCCAGGCAGGGACACAGTACAAAGATCATGCAAACCTCCCAGGCTTGATGGCTAGTTGTGTGGTTGGAGCAGAGGGTGAGGTCAGTGCTAGGCGATCTGGCTGGAGAAAGCCAGTCAGGGTCATTTTGGTCTCTTGGTGGGGAATGTGAATTTAATTTAGAGTGCAGTGGGAAAACAATGAAGTGTTTAAACAGAGATCAAGCCTGATTTACAGACTTGTGGTTGCAAAAATGGACGGAGGAGCCAGGGAGGATGAAGACTGGATCAGGGCGGTGGCAGTGCAGTTGGAAAGAGTGACTGACACTGGGTGTTTCTGAGGGCCAGTTTTGATGGATTGTACTAATAAGGATGAGGAAAAGAGAAATCAAGGAAGCCAACTGAGTCATGAGCTCATGGCCGGATAAAGCTGCCATCTCCTGAGGGGTGAGAAAGGGAGGACGGAGAGTTCTGCTTGGTCCTGTTAAATTTCAGATGCTTATTAGACATTCACGTGGGCACTTAGATATATGAATTTGGAGATTAAAATATAAATTGGGGAATTACATATAGATCTACTTTATTGTTTTAAAATCTTCATAGCTTTGTGCCTTGCAGATGTACCACCAGCCATATAATAAATATCTGTAGTCATTGATAAACTAGGTAGATCTCAGTTTATAAAAAAGTATTACCTGTATTACAAGCAACACACAATTACAGTTTCTGTACAATATCTTAGTGCAATTTATGCACTATGACTTCAGTTTCAGTTCTGAGAGTGGAATTGCTAAGTCTATATGCATTGTTACAATGTTTTTGCACTTTGCATTTTGAAAAGGGCCAAAATCTTTAGAAATGCTTGTATCTATCTATGCTTGCACACTGGTGTTTTCTTACACTCAGGGTAACACTGGGTATTACCACACTTTTCAATTTTGCCAATCTAATCAAGGAATAATGGTATCTCATTATGATTTCAAGGTATATTTCTTTACTTAGGAGTGGATTGAGCTTCTTCATATCTGCCATCCATTTGCCTTTCTTCTTCATGCATTCTTTGATTTGATTTTGAAGCTTGCATGTAGATTCCCTGTGTCCCCGTAGGCGCCAGACTCAGGGATCCAACATCGTGTGGACAAGGTGGTGAGCTCTGTTGGTCGGAATGGCCGCTTTTGGTCCTGTGCTCTGTGCTCCTGGCCAAGGACTCCTGAGCTGGGCTGGGAAGGTGAGGAGCGCGCGGGCAGGGGGTGGGGTACGGTACCCGGAGGAGAAGGCGCAGGTGTGGTGTGGGGGAAAGGGCAGAAGGCTGGGGAGATATTATTAATAATAATAAGGGCGCAGGAAAGCCATACACATTCCACTGACCATAGATTTGTTGTTGTTGCTTTTTTTTTTTTTTTTAAAGAAACACTTCGATTGCTGTCGCAAAAATTATCTGTATGAAGTAGAACTTGGTTTCAATAACATTAGTGGAGAATACGTTCTAGAAAGTGGAGGTAACTGGAAGTAAAATTCTGGCAGCTGTTTAATAGAACAGTTCCAGATGGTTAGGTTGAGGCCAACACCTAATGAGGACGAAAGCCTTGTCTGTGGGGAATTTTGAATAATACCTGGAGAAACATTACAGTGCGCATAAAACAAATTGAATTGTTTTCGCAAGTGTTGGAAAGTTTCATGTAGTAAAAGGTTTTTTCCACATGCACTTCAATTTCCTTGCATGAGTGGCATAGAATACGTAAACACAGAAGGCAGCATTCATGCAAGATACTTAACACCTTTATACAACAATGCACGCGATTCAAAATGATTACACTATCATTACTCCTAGGGCTTCTGCAACCACAAGGTCATGGTTATGGAAAGCATGGGACCCAGTATCAACATCCAGAAAGCAGCCACCACCTTTTATGTGTGCTCTCTGCGTTTTTCCGTCATGAACTTTGCTGTTGCTGCTGCTCCTTAGCAAAACAGATAAAAACAAAATTGTGATCATTGACGCATCACCCGGAGAATTCCCCAGTTCCAGCCAGGGAATCCTCCCAGCCTCTCTCCAGCGTGCTTTCAAAAGTTGCAAAACTAGCAAGGGCGTCTGGGCCGGCGCTGGCAGCAGCCCTTTCCAGGGCGGGCTCCCGAAGGGCCGCCTTTTGTCGAATAGTCTCCAAGGGAGCGGGAACAAAGAACCGAAACCAAAACCTGCCTGCTCTGCCCTCTCCCCACCGCCCGCGCTCCGCTGGCTTTGGGCTTCCTGCCTGCCGCCGAGGGCGCGTTTCTTCTCCGCCATGGCAAGTTGTTTTTGCTTTGGGTTTTGCGGTGCAGGTCCGTGCGGGTACCGCCGCCGCGGAGCCCCAGAAGGGCGCGGAGCCGGGCGGAAAGGGCCCGGGTGCGGGGCGGCGCGCGGAGGGGCCCGGGGCTGCCTGGCCTACGGCGGTGGCGCGCCTGAGGTCACACCTGGCGGCCACCTCCCGCGCCCACGCCCAGGCGCCAGGGACACCGGTGTTTCGTCGAGGAGTAGCTTGGCTGCCCATGTTAGGGCTTAACTGTTGTCCTCCGAATCTTGCGGGGGAGAATGGACAGATTATCCAGACATGGAGGCCAGAGCCTCCTTCTGAAAAGGGCTAGTGAGAAAGAATTAGAACCTAGGACGTAAGTTAGGGAGGCACAATGATGTCTTCAGCCTTAGCGTGAATTCTTCTCTTTTGCGGTCTTAGTTCTTTCTCCAGAGACACAAAGGGCTCTGTGTTTCACCATCTGTGCTGGCTAGGAAGAAGAGCTAGTAAATTCAAGATTTAGCCTTCTGTGTTTAGAGTTCCCCCCCTTCCCCCCCAGGCAAGCGCTTTGAAAGGCTTGGCAGGGCCTTTAATTCCTGGTCTGAAATGCTGGAGTCCCGGAAATGTGGAAGCAGTTGTGAGATGCAAATGCATTTTTGTTTACTTGATTGCAGTCAAGCCATCCTCAATGAAAATAACTGATTTTGAGAAAAGAAATATAAACAAATGCAGTGGATTAATCTTCTAATTATTTTTTCCTAGTGCCTTACTTACACAAATAAACAGCTTTTCTGAATACCTTTCCGCTTTCTGATACGACAGCCAAAAGTCTCTTTAAACGCAACATTGATGCAGGAAAAAGTGCCGTCGCCTTAACATCTCTTGGCTAAACTGCTACTCTTGTTCCAAAATCCTTGAAAGGACTGTCTTTCTCTAGGACATTTCCTTTTCTTGTTAATCATGGATAGAAGAGATTAATAATTGTTCAAAATTGTTCATAATTGACCTCAGTAAAATTATATATGTTAGCTATACTTTCTGCAACCCATGAATGAAAGTTAAGGAAGAATATTGGCAGGTCATTAAAATACTAATTTATTAGAAGATTCATAACAATTAGTTCTTACAAAACAAGACTACACCTTTATGTTTTTTTCTCCTAAAAATACTGGCTCAGAGAGAAGTTCTTTTGATTTTAAAGATAAATTACATTTAGACACTTGAATAAAGAAGCATGATATTTGTACTGAGGAAGATTTTTCTGAATTGAAATTGATTGAAAGTTTTTCGTTGACATTGTTGAGGTGCAGAAAATGATTTCCCTGGAGAAATATAACCAAATGCAATGAATGAATCTAATAATTTCTTCCTACTGCCTTACTTACAAAAATAGTTTTTCTTTATACTCGTTGCTTTCTGATAGGATGCTATGCCTTTATTCTTACATTGACAGGGTTGAGCGTTTCCATGATTTTGTAAACATATTTAAGTCTTCAGTATTTTGAAGACTTAGTAGGTTTAGTGTAAAAGTTAAAAACCAATAATACTGTTTATGTTATTATGTAAACAGTAAATATAGTTCATAGCAGGGCCTAATTAATAGTAATGGTGTGCTGTGATTCCTTTTGCTCCTTTTGGTCTAATGTTATGTGTATTTTTCCTTTTCTACTCGTAGGAAAATGTTCCCAGCAGCTGGGTCAAATGGATTTTCTTTTCTTTTGCATTCCTTAATTTACTCAAAATCATGCCACCCTTTGGTTTGCTTATGATCTTTAAGCTGGGACCCCTTCGAATGCCAGAAACCGGGGAGAACTTGCTCTGGGGTGTGCGTGCTAGCAGGTCAGGTTCTCCCTAGAGTGTTCATGCTTTTTTTTTTTTAAAGTAAAATAATCCTCAAATTTTTTCCCTGTGGTTTTGGCCTAGCTGCCAGTGTGTCCTGTGTGTGCTCAAGTTTGTGCCCATAAACATCAGGAATGTGGGAGACAACTGGAGCAGTGTGATCTCACCAGTAGCCTTTCAATAAACCCTTTCTTTTGGTCCCTTTTTTCCTTTCTGAGGTTCTTCTTTGCAGGTTGTCACCTTTCCACTGCAACCTCTTTTCCTTATTCTGAGTTAGTTTCTTCCCTCTGTCTTATTCTTTCCTATACTTCTAAGTATTTTCAGTCTTCCAGAAATTTGTTGAAGTCTATGCTGATTGCTCCCCTTAACGGTGTATATTCTTTTTTTTTTTAAATTCTTTTACTCTTATTTTTAAGGGGCTCTTGGGATAGACAGGACCTTGTGTGTGTGCTTAGACTGTCTTCTTAACCTAGGTGGTCAGAAGTAGTTTGCCTTTCTCCAGTGGAGTCCCACTCTGAGTACAGAGGCCTCTGGACTGAGAGCCCAAACTCCTTTTTGGTCTATTAACCATTACTCCAGCCATGAGACATCCTGTCCTTCCTTGGGTAATTCATGTTTGAGCTCTGGTGTAATCAGGCTGGACTAACTGTACAAAAATTGGGGGAAGCTTATAGGTCCACTTCCCTAAATGGGCTTCGTGGACAAATTAAAGCATTTAAAAAGAAGCCTCTTAACTGGATAATATAAGAAGTTGAAAGAGAGTGAGTCCAAAGAAGCTTCTATTTGCAGTTGGTACTCTGTGCCCAGCATGGTGGTGGCAGGGTCTGCAGTAGGACGCACTCGCTGTGGTTGAACTTCATCTCCGATATGTGCTGGAAGACAAGATTCACTACACTGTTGTCCCCATGTTACTGCCAGGTTTTTTTTTTGGCTTTTTTTAATGGTGACTTTTCCCTTTTCTGACAATAAAGAAGGGGATCTGTTTCTTACCGCTTATGTACTTTGGACTGTACAATCGAGAAAATGTACCACCATCTCCAAACTACCATGTTTTATGGTTAGTTTGACTTTTTTTAAATTTTAGAATTTATATCTCTTGATTTTTTTCTGTAACTTCTGCCATTATTTGTAGGCCTTCCTAAAATCAGACAAATATTAATCAATATTTTCTACTTATTAAAAAAAGAGGTCCACTTTTTATATTTAACTTTCAAATTCATAGATTATGTTGGTACATGGTGTGAGGCAAGGATCTATCTTTTCCCTCCACACACATCTCTTTCTTTTTTTTTTTTTTTTTTTGAGACAGTGTCTCACTTTGTTGCCTGGGCTAGAGTGCCGTGGCGTCAGCCTAGCTCACAGCAACCTCAAACTCCTGGGCTCAAATGAGCCTCCTGCCTCAGCCTCCCTGGTAGCTGGGACTACAGGCATGTGCCACCATGCCCAGCTAATTTTTTCTATATATTTTTAGTTGTCCAGATAATTTCTTTCTATTTTTTTAGTAGAGACGGGGTCTCGCTGTTGCTCAGGCTGGTCTCGAACTCCTGACCTTGAGCGATCCACCCGCCTCGGCCTCCCAGAGTGCTAGGATTACAGGCGTGAGCCACTGCGCCTGGACACACACACATATCTCTTTCTAACAGTATCCAGCCAGCTGCAGTAGCACCTTTACTGAATAAGATAGTCTCTCTCACTGGAGTCCGATGTTGTCTTTATTAAGTAGAGTCTTAAATTTTTAAAGAGTATCCTGCTGTTTCTCTTACAGGCATCAGTTTTGAATGTCAAGGAATCCAAAGCTTCTGAAAGGACAATTGTAGTTGGTGGTTTTCCAGTTGACCTTTTAAGTGCTCGATCATTGGTCTTACTAGTGAAGAGTTACTTCCAAGATATTAAGAATGAAGGTGGAGAAGTTGAAGATGTGATATATCCAACAAGAACCAAGGGAATTGCGTATGTAATATTCAAAGAAAAAAAAGGTATTTCTAAATCCAATTTTTGTAATCTTAGAAATACTTCTTCATTGAAGTTAAAAATTGCATTTCATTAAAATGATTATTGGGGTTGGTAAATTGTAGCTTTTTAAAAAAATTATTCTGAATATAAAAGTGGCACAGTAATGCGTTAGCAAGAATAGATGTGAAAATGGCTTATGATAACGTTGCTAGTGACTGGCAGATTCTTGAAAACCTTTTTTTCTTTGTTTTGAATCTGTCTATATCTTGGGATAAAAGTGATACATTTTATTGTAGAAAATTTGTAAAATACAGAAACAGAGAAGAAAACCATGACAAAAATTATATATAATCTCATAAACAAGGTAACTACTTTGGAAATTTCCAGGTGGCTTCAACTGTATAATTACACCTTCTGCTTCTCTTTGTTCAAACCAACAAATGGATATTCTGATATAGTATCTGCTTTGTTACTGGTAAAGTTGAATTGAGAAATATAGCTTGGATCTGAGATCAGAGCCATTCTGTTCCTTCCCTCCATCCCTGACGTGGGTGGGGAAGTTGGGTCTGCAGAGCACACATACCTTCCATGAAGGGGTAGCGTTCTCTGCAGCTTAGTGGCAGGCAGGATAAATTGCCAGAGAAAGACGAGTCTCCATGCCAGCCTCTTGGAAGTGAAAGTACCACTTGGGGGCAGGAGCAGAGGAAGAGACCTTGCTATGCTTGAGGGAAGACAGGGTTCAGAGAGGGATCCAGGAGACTATGGATTTTCAGTGCCTTTAGCTGTCACCTTTAGTTAAGTCATTCCCTCTCAATGGGGATGTTCAGGTAAAGGACGGTGGGAAGGGCTTTTTATTATTTCTCTAAGGGTATAGTAGTGTTGTTGGAAGTTAATTTTTTAAAAAAAATTTTTTATAGAGACAGGATCTTGCTATGTTGCCCAGGCTGGTCTCAAACTCCTGGCCTCAAGTGATCCTCCCACCTCAGCCTCCCAGAGTACTGGGATGATGGGCATGAGCCACCATGCCCAGCCTGGATGTTGATATTTTATATGTTGAATTGGTAACTCAGAGAGAGAAGGAGAGGGCTCACTCATCCATTTACAAATATTTCTTGCTTACCGATTATTTGGCAGGCAACATTCTAGGCCTTGAGGTTACAGGAATGGATGAAATAGACAAAATCTTTCTTTCACGAAACGTGCATCTGTGGGAGTGGACAGATACTAAACAGAGGAATATATGATATGTTGGGTACTTTATTTACATGTAACATTTATGTATATGTTTATGTATTAATGTATAAATGCTATGAAGAAATGTGAAGAAGAATAAAGGGAGAGCATGTGATGGGGAATGCTGTTTCAACAGGGTGGGAAGGGTAATGCTCTGTTTAGAAGACACTCGAGCCGAGACCTAAACGAAGGGAGGGAATGATTCATGCAGGTAAGTGGGAAGAACATTCTAGGCCAAGGGAAGGACTGGTGCTCCTGGGAGACGGGAGCATGCTGGGTGTTTGCAAGAACAGCAAGGAGGCCTGTGTCCCTGGGGGACAAGCAGGGCCGAGGGGCAGGAGATGTGGCTAGATGGGGACCTGGAGCCAGTCTAGGCTCAGTAACTTCTGGGTTACGACAAGGTGTCTGAGATTTTATTCTGGGTGAGATGGAGGGTTTCGAGCAGGGGATTGCCCAGAGGTGACTGATGAGTCTGGCATCTGTGTGTGACAGGGTGGCAGCAGGGAAGGTGATGGGAACTGGGGGCTATTTGGGACTTGCTGGTGATTAGAGGTCATTTTCGGAGGTGGAGAAGACTGGGAATAGAGTACATTGAGGAGGGGTATGTTTATCAAGAGTTGGGCTTTGGTCAGTGAGATGCCTGTTAGGATAAGGAAGGAGAGATTTCTACAGGCAGAAGGGAGAAAAGTCAAGGCCGGGGGTAGAATTTTGAAAGAGATACATACAGAGATGGTGTCTAAAGCCAGGGAAATTGTTGCGATCACCCAGGGGGTGGGTCTAAGTTAGCAAAGAAGTATGAGGCCCTAGTTCTGGGGCTTCTCAACATCTAGGGAATGAGAATTGGTGGATGAGGAAGGAGAGTGTGTGTGTCCCAGCCATCGAGTTAGGAGGAGAACCAGGACAGTGTGTTGTCACGTGCAAGAAGGTGAAGTCCCCTGTGACCATGATTAGCAGAGTGGGGGATGTACTTTTCCACTCATGTATATACCCTGTGAGTTTTTAAAAGTGTGATTAGGATTCTATTTATACATAAAATGAACTTTCATATGTTAAAGTGCAAGGAAAAATCTTTTGAATGTTGAATTTAGAGAAAAAATGTAGAAAAACATCTTAGACATTCTAAGTATCTAATATTTAATAGTATATCTCTATTGTTATTCACGTTAAAATAATTATGAGTGTATCGTGCCGCAAACACTTCTGATGCCAACGTTTCCATTTAGTTGCAGAGAACGTCATCAGACAGAAGAAGCACCAGCTAGCAGGGCAGGTTGGAGGTGTTGGTTTCCAGGTCTCTCGCTTTGGTGTCGAGGTGAGGTGTGATGCTGAAGTTCTGGGTCCACGTCTGTTTCCAAGTCTTTCCTATGTAAGGAGACACAGCGCGCTCTCACCCCACGACTTCCAGGAAAGGAAATGTGAACCCCCTAACCCAAATCAGTGTTAAAGGCCAAATCTATCTCTTGAAATTTTGATCACTGCCCTATCTGTTTCTGTCTTTCTGGGTGTCCCACTTAATGCTTTTCAAGTGAGAGTAAGCTTTCATACTGCCATGAATGATGTCAGGTACCAACCTGAAGACTTATTTTGGGGAAAAAAATTTAGAATGAACATTAAAAAGGAGCATCGAAGAGATAGGAAAGGTGGAAATACAAGGAAAAAGTTCACATTCAAAGCACTGGTTGACTAACTTTATTGTGGAAGAAACTCGGGGTTGTGTGCTGCCCTCTGATGACTGAGGTGGGGGACGACTAGGGGAACCTCTATCCACAGAGCAGAGCCAGGACAGTTTCTATTTATGAACTCTGCTTAAGACTTTGTTTCAAAAAAGCATCCTGCCTCTAAAAATTATTTGACTGCTTCTGTTTTGCCGTATGTGGCGAGAGGCTGTGAATCCCCAAATGAAAAGTGTGGGATCTCTTTGATGGGCAGCTCTGGTGCACGAAGCCAGGAAGCCTGGGTTAGGCATTTGGGGCCTGGTTTGGGGAATTGGGGCCTGGTTTAGGGCAACTGCTGTGGAGACAAGAAAGTGGCAGAAAAGAACATATTTGTTCTGATGCTCATTGAAGTCAAAAAAAAGAAAAAAGAAAAGAACGTATTTGTGTAGTCTGTTCCACTAGGCAGTGAGGTTTCAATTTTTCTCTTTTTAATTTTAGGTCTTCAGCTCTGTAAATGCTGTCCTTGATCTGTCTGTTTTTCGGAGTCAAGTTATTCTACAGAATCTGGTAACGGATTTGAAAAAGAAAATCCCAACTTTAAGCTTCAGTCCTTTGAAACCCAATGGAAGAATCTCCGTGGAAGGATCATTTCTGGATATCAAGGAGCTCAAAGAGTGTTTGCTATTAAAAGCAAGGTTTCTTTTAGATAAAACCAGCAATTTTACCAGTGAGGGTGGAAAATGGAATAGACAAAGCCCCCAAAGGAATCTACAGAAAAGTCATAAGTCTTTGGAGTCACTCAGGGCCTTAGTACCTGAGACAGCTAGAAGCAGAGAAATGCTTGTGCTCGACACAGATATTTTTCTTTACCTGAAACAGAAGTGTGAATTTTATAAAAGCACACTGAAGAAATTCCATGTTCTAAGTCAGGAGAGAGAGGATGGGGGAATCACCACAATTTGTCTGGAACCAGTTTGTTCTCAGCCCAATGCGACGAAACGTGTAAAAGAGCTCATTGAGAAACAGTCATGTGCTCTTCACTTAAAGCTTAGGAAAGAGACATTCATTTTGGAAGGAAGGGAAAATAGAGAGAAAAGAGAAATCGAGCAGGCATGTAAACAGTTAAGTTCGAGGTACCCTGAGGTTCTGATTAACTTTCACATGACGCATGTCGACATTATAGGATCTTCTTCTGACACTTACCTATTTAAAAAAGAGGTCATGAAATTAATAGGGGAAAAGGTTAGTTAGTACAACCTCAGCAACAGTAATGATAATGGCTGCTTTCCCTTACTGAGCAGGGACCGTGCTGTATACGAGGCTAGCTTTACACACCTTATCTCATTTAGTCCTCATGACCATCCTTCATCATGCCAGGGGAAGAAAGCAGGAGTTGGAGCTGTTGAACACTTACCTGAAGTTATCCACCTGATGAGAAATGAGGCTGGGGCTTCACCCAGTCTATCTGATTACAAAGGTAATATCTAGGGAATAAAACTTTGAAAAAAACTCACCAAACTTTGAAGGAATCTTACTTTCTCTGCAACTCCAAATTATTAGAAAAAGAAATAGCCTTAACATATGACAAGTTTCGGTGATTATTATTATGCCATTGGCAATTTCTTAACATTTACAAAGTTTGCATTTACTCCATATAGAATTAGAGTACTGGCAAAAAACACTTGGGAAACTACTTAGATAAAAGGTGTTTCTGATTCAGGTACATTCCATTGCTACAAGGCTGCTGGACATGAGGGACATTTTTACTGCCACTGTTGTTGAAACCAGAAGAGGGTGTCGGTCTAGGTCCAGTTACTTGGTGCACAAAGATCCAGTTATTCAGACACTAAGGATTGCTAAGGAAGAAAGGAATTTTTTAATCCGACAGATATCTTGTTGGGAGAATGGGAGGACCTGCCTCAAATCTGTCTCTCCAACTAATGGAGAGCATGCGCTTTTAAAGGAGGGGCCACATGCCTTGGGACAGGTTGCGGTAGGATTAACAAGGGGCTACACCACTGGGGGAAGGTTGTGGGGGATGGTGAATTTTGGGGTCAGGAAGTCTGCCCTGGCGTCTTCAGAATCTCAACTCCTTTGTCTTGCAGAAAATCCATCATTTCTGGGAAACAACTCAAAAGGTCAAGTAGTTAAGAGAGAGGATTATAAAAAACTTATAGGGGTCACTGAAATTTGTTCATAGAGCCAGCACCACTACTTATAAGTGCTTATGTAAAATATTGATTCTCTCGTTATAATTATGAAAGTGGATCGTAGGAATTGGGTCATTCTTGTCACACCCAACTCAACTAAAGCAGTGTAAAAGAAGCCAGGGGAAAAAGTACCCAGGGCACATAACATTGCTCCAAGAATATAATTCTCTGTGAACCTCACTACTGAAATTGCTTGCTGTAACCTGAAACCAGTTTTATCTTTAGCTGCTGAGATAACTTACTGCAACTCTAGGACTAATTTTTACCCACTGCCGTGGTCTATCAATCAGAGCTTGCCAGCTCCCCAGAGCTTTACTGATACCAATGAACTTTCCCTGAAGACCACACATAACATTCCTCTTTTTTTTCTTTTTCCTTTGAGACAGAGTCTCACTGTTGCCCTGAATAGAGTGCTGTGGTGTCAGCCTAGCTCACTGCAACCTCAAACTCCTGGGCTCAAGTGATCCTCCTGCCTCAGCCTCCTGAGTAGCTGGGACTACAGGTGTGCACCACTACGCCTGGCTAATTTTTGCTATTTTTTTAGTAGAGACGGGGTCTTGCTCTTGCTCAGGCTGGGGAAGGCAGATTAAAGCAGGGGGACTTCCTTATCATGCCAGCTAAAACTGGCCTGTTCTGCCAAAGGTCAAATGAATTACTTTTCTCTTGGTAGCATGAAATTTTATCATGAGCGACTCTATTTTGGTTTGGTCCATTAGGCCTGGTGTAGGAGCTCAGTCCAAATCAATGACTTTCTATAAATTTTATTTAACACCACATTGAAGCACAAAATAAGATCATAGTTTAAAAAAAATACTTAAACCAATGACTAATCTTTATTATTATTTTTCCAACTATAAGAAGGCTTTTCTTTCTGTTGTGGTGTTCTCTCTCTAACTCTAAAGTCCCAGGGGTACTTACACAGCAGGAGGGGTCAGGCCCGAAGGAAGGAAATCCGTTAAACCTGCCCAGTCTGCCATGGGAACCCACTCTGCTCTAGTGGTCTATCATTTTAGTACAGTTCTTGTCATCAAGGTTGCCAAGTCATGTGGCCATCACATATTTGGCAGTAGTTTCTGTAGCTGAGGAAAGAAGACTCTTCCCCAGTTACATTCAGCGTTGTTCACTGTATACCAAGGTAAGCCAGCTCTCAGGGACATGTGTCTTTATGGACAGAACTCTCTCTTCTTACATAGTCGGTCCTCATTGTTCACAGATTCTGTATTTGCAAATTTGCTTACTTGCTAACACTTATTTGTAACCCCTATTTGCAGATTTGCACAAAAACGACAAAAAATTTTAGTCTCCTGACCTGCATGTTCCCAGCAGAGGTTGAACAAGGTGACTCTCTTCCTTCTTGTTTCAGTTCTCTTATTGCAAACAAGTGTCCTTCTCGAGGTCTTTTTAATACCACGTTTTTCACATTTTTGTCCCTTTTGTGGTGATTTCACTATTTAAAATGGGCCCCATGAGTAGTGCTGAAGTGTTGAATAGTGTTCACAAGCTCAAGAGGACTGTGATGTGCTTTATGCAGAAAATGCATGTGTCGGCCGGGCGTGGTGGCTCACGCCTGTAATCCTAGCACTCTGGGAGGCCGAGGTGGGCGGATTGTTTGAGCGAGACCCTGTCTCTACCAAAAATAGAAAGAAATTAATTGGACAGCTAAAAATACATAGAAAAAATCAGGCGGGCATGGTGGTGCGTGCCTGTAGTCCCAGCTACCCGGGAAGCTGAGGCAAGAGGATTGCTTGAGCCCAGGAGTTTGAGGTTGCTGTGAGCTAGGCCGACGCCGCGGCACTCTAGCCCGGGCAACAGAGACTCTGTCTCAAAAAAAAAAAAAAAAGAAAATGCATGTGTTAGATAAGCTTCATCTGGATATGAGTTTTCGTGCTGTTGGCTGTGAGTTCATTGCTAATGAAACAACAGCATATATACGTATATGTATATTTGTATATATATTTTGAGACAGGTTCTGTGTTGCCTGGACTAGAGTGCAGTGGCATCATCACAACTCACTGCAACCTCAAATTCCTAAGCTCAGGTGATCCTCCTGCCGAAGTGCTGGGATTACAGGTGTGAGCCACCGTGCCTGGCCAATAACATATATTAACGAAGATGTCTTTAAATAGAAACACACATAAAACAAGGTCATGTATTTTTCAGTTGACAAAAGTGTGACCAGAGACTTGCAGGAACCTAATCCTGCAACTATCCCAGGAGTAATAGTTCAGTATTTGCTAGTTCATTGCTAGTTCTTGAGGACAATCAACTGTATATACAGCCATTTCCCTAAGATGTGCCCATAATGCCAGGGAAGGTGAGTCAGCAATTGTCCTGTAAGAAACTGTAGAAGGACCAGACTTTCCTACTTTCCAAAGAGTCATGCCTGTTCCTCTTGCTGTTCTCCAATGGGCTGGTACTTATCACTATACTTGATCTTAGCCAAAAAGAGGAGCGACTACACGTGCTCTCTAGACAAGGGCACTCTGTCCTCTCTGTCACTGCCATTAGCTGGGGTGGGGTGGGAGTGTGGCACAAGGAGGAAGGGTAATCTGGAAACGCAACTGTGCAACTCACCCTGGCCCATTTCAGGCAGTCGTCTTCCAGCCCTACTTCTGTGGTCTCTCTTTTGGGCCCAGATAAGAACAAAATTCCTCATTCTGGCCTCAGGCTGATTTGTAGTGGGAATATTCACTGTCTTGCTCTCATCTCCTCAACATATAATTGCAAAAATAAAACAATCTGACACCAGTACATTTCCCCAGATCTGAGCTGTCCCGTTGTAGCTACGGACACTGTGATAGAGAGTGATGGAAACACTACGAACAGCTGTCTCTGGGTCCTGTTGCATCGTTCCCAGAGTAAAACCTCAGCACGCACTGGAGAGTGAGGAGTCAATCAGCACTGCCCACAGTCAAGTCAGGTTTGAGCTGGGCTGGAGATTGAATCCACATTCAATCAAGACTATACTGGATTTCATTGCTGAACCATAGCTTTTGGTGAAGAATTCAAAGGTGGCGACGTTCTCCTAAATTTGGCATTCTCTTGATACAGTTGAAAAGATTTCTTATGTGTGCAAGAGACGAGTCTTAAAGAGCTATGTTATTGCTACCCTGGGAATTCCTATGTAAGGGACTTTGGGTGTGTTCATCTGGTGTTCAAGAGATGGCACTCAATGTATACCTTGCCTCTCTTTTGACTTTAATTCAGTTTTATTTCTTCTTTCAGCGATATACCTTTTTTTTTAATTGGCTTGTGGCAGAGCAATGATAATTTTAAAACATAACTATACAAAAATATCTTTAAAACTTGACATTTTGGCAGAAAATGCATGCATTTCCATATACTCAGAGATGTGGAAGTAACTCAAGGAAAACAAGTCTTCCCAGATTAGGTGTATCTTTTCTTGCCCTTGCTTTCTCTCTCTTTCTCTTTTTTTATAAGTTATAACACTTTGTATAATCAATTATATTTTAAAACATATTAATTTAGTATATGTCAATTATTCATAATACTTTCTATTCCTCCCTCTTCTTGTCACCTGGTGCTATGGCCTGGTCTTTATTTTTCGTCATTCTATGCTAATGACAGAAGCAACCATAAGACAATTAATTTCTTTTAGAGAAGCTCTTGTCTGCCCTGCCCTATTCCTAACCCCAATATAGTAATGAATAAAATGAAACTGTAACAGTCTGAAAAAAAGAGAGCTGTTAAAACAATAGGGGTACCTTGGAAACAGCAGCTAAATATTCTGGCGTAAACAATGCTGATGTTACTTTGAGTGATGGCATATGACACCCTCCACCATAGAATGAGGAATCCAGTGAGAAAATAAACATTTAGATTCTGACTCTGTCCTTGGCATTCGTTGAGTAATGTGATGTAAGAAATACACACCTAAAAGGCCATACGACATGGAACTGTTTGTATCAGGACTATTTTTCTTAATTAGTTTGAGAGTCAGAGGCAGTAACAGCCACAGAGCACTAGAGGGAGCCAGATCCCTTTCCGATGATTTCTTCTTTGTTCTGTAGCTAGAACACAGCGGTTCTAAACCCATGTTTGGATCAGCCTGTGGACCTGTGAATTTAGTGTTCAGCCTTAGTTCACGGACATGATTACACATGCGTTAGAAATTTAAAAGGGGCAAAGTGTTATACATCAAAAGGGACCCAAATACAATCTATGGATCTCGTTTGCATCATGATTCAAACGAATCAGCCTCAAAAAGATGTTTGTAAGACAACTAGAAATTTGAACAGGAACTAAATACTATATCATGAAGTTTTTGTTAATTTTATTAGGTGTGATAATATCTTGGTAATGTTAAAATTTTCTTAACTTATAAAGATACATATGGGAGAATTTCTGTGTGAAATTATATGATAACTACAATTCATTATAAAATATTCTAATTAAGTATGTGTGGGGAGGAGGGAGGAATAATAGAAACAAAATTGACAGCGTCTTGGTAATTGTTGGAACTGGAGTTCATTGCATTATTTGTTCTACTTTTGTGAGTTTTATGTTTTCCATTAAAAGTGAAAATAAAAACATACAGATATTATATCCTTACAATATATATTTATGATCTAGCTTATCATTTATGGCTGATGTGTATATCTGAAGTTACAAATTCAATTGCACGAGAAAATATCACCTTTAATTGAAATAAATAAATATCATCTTTAATTGAAATAAATAATTGAATTTAATTTCTAGCTCGAGCTTCTATTCTACCAGTTGTCAGAAACCAAATGTAATTTAATTAGGAGTAATCTCACATTGCATGGAGTCAAAAACTTAAGCCAAGATAATTATAGTCAATTCTGGATTTTCCTACCTCATCTGCCAGCAGAGTTGCTGATTGAAACCAAGTAAGTGGGAGGTGGTGATGGGTTGGGGCTGGTTCTTGGCTGTCACCTCTAGAGTCAGACACCTACTAAGACAACTTTGATCCCTTCTTGTGTGCTTGGAGATGACAGCCATGTCGGCTGATGACCATCTACAAAGCCTCTTCAGATCTGCCTCTCTGGGGATCTCAGCCTGCTTAGCCATTTCCACTCTACTTCCCCTGTACCTTGCTTGCCATGGAAGACCCTGGAGGATTTCTTTTAGTATATTTGCCACTTCCTCAGGTTTGGGAACAAAGGCACGGGTGCTCCCTACTTTCAACTCCCTTAGCAAATCTGGGAGCTTTGGGGTTCAGTCCTTAGAGGAGAGGGACATACACAGGCCACCTTCTTAAGCAAATACTTCGATGTCTAATGTCTCTCCCTGAAGCCTGTGCTGTCTGAGTCTGGTCTGGTGGGTAGACCTAGCCCATTATCTTCTACAGTGTTTGCTTATGTCATAAACATGCCCAAAGTCCTTCAGCGCTCTGGATGCAGAGAAGGGTCACGGGTTCATAGGAATAATGAAGAAAACTTTTCTTCCATTAACATAATAAAATGCTGTCCTGTTGAATAATTTAAATTTAAAACTTGCCATTTGCTTCTCATACATAAATAAATTGGGAAGCAGTAGTAAATAGTGATTTCGAATGTAGGTTTTGGGCTTAGAGAGACCAGCGTTCTAATCCTCCCTTTGTGTCTTTTTAGTGGGGATCAGGCACAAATTAATTAAGGTTTTTAAATAACAATTTTTTTATTTATAAAGCAGAGGCAGTAATATCTATCATGCAGTGTTTTGGGGGAAGTTAAACAAGAATATGTATATAAAGTGCACACAGAGAGTTTGACCCTTTGTATAAAGCCTATAAATGGCAAGCATTTTTATTATAAAGAATAACAAAAACAAGAAAAGCCCCTTATGCAATTTTTGCATCTGGTTACGGAAACTTTCTCTTACAGCTTCCTAAGTTATTAGCTCAGGTCTTAAAGGGACCACAGGGGAATTTGGTGTAGCCTCAGGCATTGAACTTAGAAAGAATTCTCTCTTTGGTATCCACTCTGAGGTAGATGGAGCCCCAATTCCCATGGTATTTTAAGAAATGACTGCTTAGATTTCATTCCCAGTGTGGCCCATCCCTTATGAACTGTCAGTGGAAAGGAAGCAGATGAAAGGAGGAATTCCAAGAGTACAGTATCCCCATGACCTCAAGAAACAGAAGAAAAGAAACCAGTTTCTACTGGACAAGCTTCTGGATGTTTATTGCCAGGACCTTCTGCTCAGAGAGAAAAGAAAATTCAACCGGATGCCATATTCCTCTCCCACATTGCAAGAAAAAGCAAAGTGATTTTACTGAGGCACCCCACCTCCTCCCTTTGATGGCTTTGGTATTCTGACTAGGACGGAAAGATAAATTGCTGCTCTGTTTTCCTGTGAGAACTTGACAATGATTCTATGCTGAACTGATTTCTGATTCCTTTTTGTCTTGGATGTTAGATTCCAATCCCCTGGGTTAGAGATGCCCAGCTTTGTAACTAGCCTCCTTCTGGAGAGAGTATGGTGCTGGTAAGTTACCAAGAATTGGTTTGGAGTAAAAAACTGCAGTCTCAGGTATATGCAGGTTCTCTAGCCACATGCAATCTATGAATTAATCTTACGCACCCACAGAGTTACATTACGTTTTGATGCTTTAGTGCTTAAAGTAGGTTGTGTGAAAAAAAATGCGACTCATATTGAGAAACCAATTGATGTCACAACACTATTTAACGTAAACCTCTCAGATTGGAATGGTTTTAAAAAGTGTCCTTGGCAGGCACCTGTATTAACTGTATTATTCCTAGTACAGTTGCTGCTAGAATGCCTGTGATTACATCGGGTCCACTGAGATAGTCCAAATAATTTTTTTCTATCTCAAGATCCTTAACATAATCATGTCTACAAAGTCACTTTGCCATATAAGGTAACATATTCATAGGTTTGGGGGATTAGGACATGTACATCTTTGGGGGCTGTTATTCACCTGCCATGGTCCACCTCTGTCCCCCAAAGCTTTACTTCCATTCACATGTAAAATATATTCACCCTGTCCCGTCTCCAAAAGTCTCCATCCAGTCTAGCATCAACTCAAAGTGCAAAATCTCATGTAAATTTCACCAGCTCAAAAGTCTCAAGTCTCATCTGCTTTGGGTGAGGTTCTGGGCGTGGCCCATCCTGAGGCACAATTCATCTCCGTGAGCCTGGGAAACTCAAGAAGCAAGTTGTCTGCTCCTCAAATACAGTGGTGGGATAGGTCTAAGATAACACCCCAGTTCAAAAGGGGAGAAAATGGAAGGAATGAAGGAGTCACCAGCCCCAAGCAACTTTGAAATGCAGCTGGGCAGACAGCATTACGTTTCAAGGCTTGGGAATAATCCTCTGTGCTTTGCAGCTCTACCCTCTGGGCTTGAGGCTCTGCCCTTGGAGTCACCTTTCCTTCTCCATGAAGGATAGCATGTGTTTGCAGATGAATCGTTTTAGTAGCTTGTTTCCTGCCCATAGAATTTTCTTTTAATTTCAGAATATTATGAGGGTACAAATGTTTTGGTTATATGAATTACTTTTGTACACATTGAGTCAAAGTTATAAGTGTGTCCATCACCCGGATAGTGGACATTGTTTCTGTTATGCGTTTTGATTCTTCCATGGTTATGAACTCTGTGTATAATTTCTTCTCAGTGCTACTCTTTTCTGAATTCTCTAAAATGACCTATAATTTCCCAAAGCATGTTCCTGTAAACAAAATTTCAAATTCTAAGTATCTATAGACTTTTAGTGGGTTCTTAACAGGATTTTGAGTTTTCTGATAGCCAGTAAACTTGAGATAGTAGCTTCTTATAGAAATAGAATTGTTCTGCTAAATCATTAACACAGTCCTTGAGAGAGAAAGTAGGCACAAATTAACTATGTGTATGTTCTGTGGGACAAGACTATAACAATTCTTGGCTAATCAATCCCTTCTGCGTTACCTAGAGAAACGCCTTTTTGACTAATCTTCTTGAGTTCAGGCTTTTGCCATATCTGCCCTGTACTATACTAGTTTTCTATTTCTTTCTGTAACAAATTGCCACCAACATAGTGGCTTAAAACAACACAAATGTATTATAGTTCTGGAGTTCAGAAGTCCAAAATTTGTCTCACAGGGCTAAAATCAAGGTGTCGACAGGACTGGTTCCTTCTAGACCGTCTAGGGCAGGGGTGGGGAAATTTTCCTGTTGGAAGGTCGCATTAATTTAGCTGTAATCAAATAAGGCGGCATTCAAGAAACTTCAATTAGATATACTTAAAAATTGTACATTATTTTGTAAAAATCTAACTACTATGTACTTAATAATTCCAAAAAAATGAAAACTA
>NW_012135858.1:2538146-2539590 GCF_000956105.1 Propithecus coquereli
AACATTGCTATTGTTTACTGAACACTTACTCTGTACCAACCACTGTGCTAAGTATTTTACATGTAACATCTCATTTAATCATTACGATATGCTTGATAATAGGTCAGGGAGTAGATATGGGTTAAGTAAAGGATCTATGCCCAGTGATTCTTCTTGAGATGTCATATCACAGCTCAGCAACAATAGATATTCTTCTGAGAAGCACCCATTTTGACCCAAGGCCTGACATGTAACTTCAACATGTTACATCACAGCATGGGGCTGAGTGAGGCCAAATGTCTCTTTGAGTTCTAGAACACTCAGTTATCTTGTCATTCAAACAGCTGACTCTACCCCAGTAAGTTCCAGTGTTCTGTAGAGGGTGCTGAATATTCCCATCCTTTTAAAATTTATATTTGGGCCTCTTTCTTGGTAGCTTTGGGGCCAAATGGGAGGAGAGATTTGGCGTGCTATTTGTACCATTAAAATCTATTACAAATTGAGTGTGATAGGTAAGACTACCACTCCAGAAGTTATAACCAAAAGCAACGCTGCTCCCAATTTTCCCTGATACTATGAAGTTTTGTGTATGTTTTTTCTATGCTTAGTATTTATGGCGATCAGAGAAACAAGTCATTTTCTGACACATCATTTATAAAGATAATTGCAAACATGCTCAACATCTCAACAGAAGTCAGAATTTTATGTATGATGTGGTGTCTTTTTGAAGTTCTGGGTTCAGCTATGAAAATCTGTTCCATTTTTGTGGTTTTGTGAAACTAAAATTTTGGCTATTTTTTTTGACTATGGCAGAGTATACGAGAAAGACAAATTAAATCCTCTCATTTTGTAATTTTGGACTTAAGTTTTTAGGTCACCTGTTTAAAGTCTCTTTCATGACCCATGTAGATGGGTGGATAAATCAAAGAATATATTCCTTGATATCTTCCACAGGGACCTCTCCAGCCAATCTTTAGGTTGACCAGGAACTTATAAAAAGGGCCTTTGTGAAGAGCCTTTCATGCAAGGCGATTTTTGGAGGGCTTAAACACAGAGACAGGGACTTTCTCAAACTTACAAGAAGGAACAATGAGTTTTTTTTTTTTTTTTAATCCCTCATCTATCAGCCCACCATGTGGCTTTCTTGTGGGTTTGTTTGCCAGTAATTATTTGTGCATTTGGTTGAATTTTACCTAAGAATTATTTTCATTATAATATGCCACCAAGAAGGAAATTGTGGAATAGGGGAAGATGCCTCACCTACTTCTCATTGCGAGTCTATCAAGGAGGCTTTTGATATTCACCAAAAGAACCTGACAATTGCTGAATGGCCAGTTTAACTTGGGCCAGTTTGCAGTAATGTGCCTAGGAGAAAGGTATTACTGTTATTATTGCCTTAATTTTATGCATATATCTAATATACTTAGATGAATATACTAAGGCACATAACATTAAGTGACTGGTC
>NW_012135858.1:2542427-2543680 GCF_000956105.1 Propithecus coquereli
TATTTTTATTTCATTTTTGAATATTTTCTATTCAAGGTTGGTTGAATCTGTGGATATGGAACCCACAGATAGGAAAGGCTGAATGTATACAAATTATTGTACCAAATAAAAAAGAATTTTCTATTCCCACAGTTTTTATGACACTGTACAATTTGGATAAAAAACAAAATGTACAAGGATTATACAAGAAAAGAAAATTATGAACACACATACTAAACAAAATATCAGCAAACAAAATTTACAACTGCATATCATGATCAAGTGCATCATGTCTAAGCTGATTTTCTCCAGGAATAAGAGACATTAATATTAGACAAAATGTAAATGTAATTGCAAACCAGGAACTCTTCCTTAAGTTGAGAAAGGGTGTCTGTCAAACCCACAGCAAACATGATACTTAGTGGTGATGCGTTTGAAAAGAAAACAGACTGCACTCTGCTCGGCAGACATGCTGTCTATTTGGGTTTTATTTAGGATGACTGGTGAGTGTTCTCTTTTGTGTCTCAAAGAATGTGTATTTGAAAACTTTTATACTCAGTGATAAAGTGCAGTTTATGTCAGAAAAGCTGTGATCTACAAATAGTTTATTCTCATGTGTCAAGCAGTCCATTCAAGCACTTCCAGATATCAGTGCTAGATGTTTGGTTTTGACGTTTAGACAAAGACAGACTGCTTATATTTTAGAGCATTCCAACTTAAACTCTTCCTAAATCTGGTTGTATATACATTTCATACAAGATCTTACCCGTATGTAAATAAAACACAAAGTCATTGGAAGCATTCATGACAGACATTGCCATTAAAGTATGCAATATGACAACAATGACTGCTATAAAAACGTTATACTGAGACTCCTGTTATTGTATGCTGTAACGAAGAAATAAAACAGGTATAAGGATTGGAATCAAGAAACAAAATGGTTTATATTCATAGATGATATGATCATCTATGTGGATGACCCAAGAGAATTGGAAATATTAATAATAAGAAAATTTAGTAAGTTACTAGATACAATTACAAAACAGAAAATGACATCTTATTCAGAGACAAAAGGCAACTAGAAAGGTAATTAGAATAGAGATTTTGTATACAATTGCAAGAAAAATTATAAGAAACCTAGGAATAAATTTAACATAAGATATGTAAGACCTTATTTCTAAAATCATACTTTATTAAAAATATGAATGAAGATCTAAGTAAATGAGAAGTACTCTGTTTTTGAATGAAGTTAACCAATATCATATGGCAACTGT
>NW_012135858.1:2543730-2546445 GCF_000956105.1 Propithecus coquereli
ATCACCCCAGAAGCCTCCCTTATTATCATCCTATAGGTAATCACTATTCAAATTTCCATCTCTATAGATCAGTTTTACAAGTTTTTGAACTTCAAAAAATGGAATCATATGCAACATAATCCATCGTGTTTGTCCTCTTTCAACATTTTGTCTGTTAGAATTATTCATGTTGTTTGTAGCTATAGCTTGTTATTTTTCAAGGCTCAATAGTATTCCATTTAAAATGTATCCATTATTTATCTATTCTATTGCTGATAGATATTTGGGTTACATACTATTTTTGGTTATTATGAATAAAGCTGCTACGAGCATGCTTGCACATGACTTTGATGCACATATACATTCATTTCTTTGAATATAACCTATGAGGGGAACTCCTAGGTCATAGGGAAGAGGGTGTGTTTAACTTTATTAGATACTGTCAACAGTTTTCCAAATTGGTTGTACCAATTTACACTCCCATTAGCAGCATGCAAGAGTTCCAGTTATTTACATGCTCACCAGCACTTGATATTGCTAGTTTTTAAACATATGTTTGTCATTTAGATGGTGCATAGTGAAACCTCATTGCCTTAATTGCATTCCCCCGGTCACTAAAGACACTGAGAACCTTTCCATTTGTTTAGTAGCTGTTTAGATGTTTTGTTTTGTGAAGTGCCTGTTCAAGTCTTCCCCTCATTTTTAAAGATTGTCTGTCTTTTGCTTACTGATTTGTAGGAATTCTTTCTACATTTTGGATATGGGTCATTTATGGGATTTATATATTTCAAATATCTTCTTCCACTTTGTGACTGGTGTTTTTACTTTCTTAGTGGTGTCTTTAATTTACAGAAATTGTAAAGTTTAATGAAGGCTAGTTTATTGATTTTTTTCCTTTATATTTAGTGTTTTTTGTGTTCCATTTGAAAAAATTCTTTGCCTAACCTAAAATCAGGCACACGTTTTCCTACGTAATCTCCTAGGAGACTTAGTGCTTTGTGTTTCACGTGTAGGTCTATGATTCATTTGAGATGGATATTTATATATGGCGTGAAGTAGAGACCAACATTTTTTCCCCACAATTGATCTAGAACCATTTATTGATAAGATCACCCTTTCTCCATAGTATGGAAGGGGCACCCTTATAAATCAGGTGACTGTCATTGTACAGGTATGTTTTTGGACTCAGTTTTCCCCCGCTGATCTATTTGTCTATTCTTGTGCCAGCAACAATGTTTTAAGTTCTGTAGCTTTGTAATATGTCTTGATATCTCGTGGTAAAGTCCTCCTACTTTGCTCCTCTTCTTGAAGATCAACTTGGCTATTTTATAATCAAGTTGTTAATCGCCCCCCCACTCTACACTCAATTGCTAGCATTTTTTGTTTTTTAGTTGATTCTCAATTTTAATTTCTCTGTACAATGCAGTTCAAAGTACAAAGATTTACGATTAGATTATTCCATGCCATCTATTTCTTTAATTCTTACTCCATTCATTTAATAGATAACTACTGTGCACCTGTTGTATGCTAGGCATTGTGTTGGGTGTTGGAGATACAATTATGAGCAAAACCAGATATGGCCTATGCCTCCATAGAGTAGACAGTGTACCTGGAGAGATAGGCATCAATCATTTAATACTCAAATAATTATAAAAGTTCAAATGTGAAAAATATTATATAGGAAACATGTGCTAAAAGAGTATGGAACAAAGAGATCTTTGGAAGGACTGGCAGGGAGGGATGGAGTTGGGGGAGGCTTCCAGGGAGAAGTCTTTGCAGCTGAATTCTGAAGGGTGAGTAAGACTAAAATAGGTGAAGGGAAGGAATGGGAAGAGAATTTCAGGAGATAAAACAGCGTGAGCAAATGCCCTGAGGCAGAGTATATCCAAAGAACTGAGAGAGTTTGGAATGACAGACAATGGAGACTCAGAAGGGTGAGGGGGTGGGATGAGGGTAGTCGATGAGAAATTACTTAATGGTATGATGTATGCTATCTTGGTGATGGATACCCTAAAAGCCCTGACTTCGTCACTACACAATCTATGCATGTAACAAAATTACACTTGTAATTTACCCCATACATTCATACAAATAAAAACAAATTTAAAACAAACTCCAAAGAACTCACAGAAGTTGTATGTGTCTGAATCATAACAAATGCAGGGTGCGAGGCAGGAAAGGCAGATAAGGCTGCAGAGGAGTGGGCAGCGTGGCCAGGCCATTCGAGGGCTTGCATGTCATAATTGCTAGCACTTTGATTGGGGTTACATTGAATCTGTAGATCAATTTGGAGAGAATCAACATCTTTACATATCACATATTCTAAACTGTGCATATGATCCTTTTTGTGTGAAGGTCTTGCCCATGTTTTGTTAGATTTATTTTTAGGCATTCAATGTTTTTTGATGCTAGTATAAATGATATTTTAAAAAACTTTATTGTTCATTAAGATATACAATTGATTTTTAAATATTGACTTTGAGTTTTCTGATCTTGCTAAATTCTCTTGTTATTTCTGTTTACTTTGTGATATATATTTTGGGATATTCCATGTACTAGAGTTATTTTTTAATTATTCTGTTGTTGACATTGTTATATTTCTCTAATCTAAGGAGACATGCCTTTTATCAATTTTGGAAAATGTCCTTCCATTGTTTTATTTGAATATAGCCCTTCCATTTCCTTATTTTTAAGTTCTCTTTTTCACTTAGACCTATCACTATAAAATTGCACATT
>NW_012135858.1:2546495-2547500 GCF_000956105.1 Propithecus coquereli
ATTTAAAAAACTCAAAATGGTACAAGTATCATATCTGGAAAAAGATTTAGGAAGGATTTCTGAGATTAGAAAATAGTAGATTGAGCCAATGAGGTCACTTATCTGCCATATAAACTTTAATATGCTGGAGAAAATATTTTAAAACAATCAGAAAGAAGGAGGGAACTTAAAGCCACAAATGTAAGTTTGTAGGGGAATGCTGTGACATCTGGAGGTGTATGTGACCCAGACATAAGTCCTAATGGTCAGAGTTTTAACCTTCGGACAAAAGCAAAAAATGAAGCCTACTCAGAGTGGAGTGCTGGGACCAAAACTCCTACAGAAGACAAGGTCCCAGAAGTCTTCCCCGTCTATAACAGAATGGGTGCTAGAAGAATTGTACTGACTAGCCGAGATAAATCACAAGGATGTTTTCCTTTGCCTGGATGGAAGAAATAAAAAAAATCCCTATTAGAAAATGAAGGCTGGGAGTGGTGGCTCACACCTATAATCCCAGCACATTGGGAGGTCAAGGTGGGAGGATTGCTTGAGGCCAGGAGTTCAAGACCAACCTGGGCAACATAGTGAGATCCTATCCCTACCAAAAAAAAAAAAAATGAAACCCCCATGGGTAGGTGTGGAACTCAAATGTGCGCTATTTTCATAGCATGAGAACCACTAATCCAAAAAAATAAAATTAAAAGCTGGCCTCAGCTTAGTGAAATTTCTGGTGTGCTTTACAGAAATAATGCAAAAACAACTTTGCCCAAACACTTCTATAGCACATGGTATATCTCACTAAAAATGAAAGTAAACTCAGAAGGAAAGAGTGAGGTATAAGGTACAATGAAAACAAAGAAATTATAAAAGTGGTTAAATCTAAATAAATATTGACAATAAAAGAACTCCACAGAAAAAAATATGATTGATTTTTTGGAGGGCATAGATGGCAGTACTTAAAAATAGTGAAACTAAAATACTGAAAAACAGTAATATGGAAGATAGGAGGGAATGATTAGAATTAAA
>NW_012135858.1:2568528-2570276 GCF_000956105.1 Propithecus coquereli
TTTTGTTTTTTTTGACATTTTTTTGTAGAGATGGGGTCTCGTTATGTTGCCCAGGCTTGTTTTGAACTGCTGGCCTCAAGTAATACTCCTGCCTCAGCCTCCCAAAGAGGTGGGATTACAGGCATGAGCCACCATGCCAGGCTTAGGAAATAAAAGATTTTTACTTACATCATCATATATTAAATCTATATCTCTTTCCATTGGAAATCATGGTTGTTAAGGATATGAGGGATGAGTTTATTACTAAAGGCTATTGAAGTAAAATGAATCTATGTGGTGGTATCTCCAGGTAAATCCTACTGGTGATTCCAGAATAAGGTCAATCAAATTGCAATAGCAGTCACAGGCTGTCTCTGGGGTTGTGGTCAGTAGAGGAGCCAAGACATGGCTTGGAGAGGTTTACTCTAGCCAATAATCTTTTTTTTTGAGACATAGTCTTGCTCTGTTACCCTGGGTAGAGTGCAGTGATGTCATCATAGCTCACTGCAACTTCAAATTTCTGGGCTCAAGTGATCCTCTTACCTCAGCCTACTGAGTAGCTGGGACTATAGGCGTGTGTCATGATGCCCGACTAATTTTTCTATTTTTAGTAGAGATGGGGTCTTGCTCTTGCTCAGGCTGGTCTCAAACATCTAAACACAAGCAATCCTCCCGCCTCGGCCTCCCAGAATGCTAGGATTACAGGCATGAGCCACTGCACCCAGCCATCTAGCCAATAATCTTAAGCAACTCTTCAAAACTACCCAAATAAAGAAACAATCCAAGTCAAAGCACTGTGATTGCTATGGAAACGCAGCATTAAGAAAAGTACCCTATTGGCTCCTTTCAATCGGATTGTCACCTCTAAATCCCTTCTATGTAGGCAATGGAGCTGGCACTTGTGACAGGGAACATGTCTTGTGTTTTGGTTGCCCATCACCCATTTTGCCTACTTTGACACAAACACATCGATTTCCTTTTGAATTATCTCCCCGTCTGGAAATTTTCTATTCATACTTTTTGGAGATTATCTATCCCCAGTGGGCATGTGACTCCAGCTTGATTAATTAGACTCTCCTAGAACTTCCAATCTTGATTGGAGCAATGCAGAAAGGGTACAAAATGATAGGAAATCATTCATTGCAGTGATGGTATGGATTGAGAATGTTGATTAGTTCCACTTGTTTTGGAGCTACCCTGATTCTTGACCTTTTTCTGGCTTGTTTCTCTAGTCTTGCTGTCAATTTTGTATATTCCCTGATATGTGCATAGTACATTTATCTTCTGTTTAGAGTTGTTTTTTGTTGCTTGTAACCAAACAGCCATCACTGATTCAATGGTGATCTCTAGAGAGTATAAGAAATGTCCAATATATTTAAATTGTAATACCTCTTCCATCAGTTCATTTCCTCCTTTTTCTGCTCTATTTCAAAAAATACACATATAATCTACTTGTTACGTTTATTGTCTATCTAGTTCACTAGAATACAAGCTCTATGAAGGCAAGGACTCTTTATTTAAAACTGTTTCTTTGACACATGTGTCCCAAATACCTAGGAAAATTCCTGGAACATAGTAGGTACTCAAGAGATATTTGTGAATTTAATTTATAAAGTTTTAAACCACTGAACTTTGATCACTTGATTGTCTATATGGAGCAATGCTTAGTTCTTAGCTCATTGTAAAACCTTGGCATGTTTTTGCTGCAGATGGTTTGGTGTGTTATCACCATGTGGGTTGGGAGAAAATGTAATTACATGGAGGACAGG
>NW_012135858.1:2573169-2575520 GCF_000956105.1 Propithecus coquereli
ATGCAAGAATAGGATAATTATAACAAAAAGGAATGGTAAAAACAAAAGACAAAAACCAAAAGAGTTCTTGGGAAAACTCAAAGGAATGGTGGAAATATAAAGCTGCAGGAATTTCTCAGAAAGTGGGGGAAAAAATTTAAAAAATGATGGAAAATGAAAGAAAAAAAGATAAAAAAATTAGATCAGGAAGCCCAAAATCCAAAATCATAGGAATTCTGCGAAGAGAGAACAGAGAAAATGAAGGAGAGGAAATCATTAACAAAATAATGTACGAAAATTATGCAGAGCTGAAACACATGAATTTCTCATTTGGAAGGTCCACCTCACTCCCTGCACAAGGGCACAGTACCATGAAATCTCAGGACATCAGGGACAATAAGAATAATCTACAAATCTTTATAGATGGAGAAATTAAAAAAAAAAGAATTAGAAAATAGAATGGCATCAATATTTCAACAGCAATGCTGGAGAAATGTCTTTGAAACTATAATGGAAAATGATCTCCAATTTAAAATTTTTGCCCAGCTAATTTATTAACCAAGGTATCTAATGAATATTAAGCTTGTGAGTGTCAAGGGTCTACTTTATCATTTTGTTTGCTAAGTAATGTTGGAGAAATAAAAAAAAAAAGGCAAATCACTTATCTGTATTTCCTTTTCGTTGTTGTTGTTACATAAACTTTCATTTGTAGAATAGTTTCATATTTACAGAAAAATTGTGACGACAGTAGAGTTCCCATTGCTCCACACCCAGTTTGCCCAATCATTAACATTTATCACAACTTACAAACCAATACAGATACATTATTATTAACTAAAGTCCATGCTTTATTCAGATTTCCTTAGTTTTACCTCATGTCCTTTTTCTGTTCCAGATTCCCATCCAGAAGACATCACATCTCCTGAGTCTCCTCTTGGCTATGACAATTTCACAAACTTTCCCTTTTTTGATGAACTTGACAGTTTTGAGGAGTACTGGTCAGGCATTTTATAGAATGCCCCTCAATTGGGACTTGTCCGATGTTTTCCTCATTGTTACACTGGGGTTATGAGTTTTTTGGAGGAAGACCACTGGAGTCCCATCACATCATAACAAGGGTACGTACTATCCACATGACTTCTCACTTGACCTCCTGGCTGAGGTAGTGTTTATCAGGTTTCTCCACTGTCAGATTACTCTTTGCTCCCTTTTCCTCGTCACTCATTGGAAGGAAGTCACTATGTGCAGCCCACACTTAAAGGTGGGAGTTATGTTCCACTTCGCTGAGAGTGGAGTATCTACATGCATTGTTTGGAATTCTTCTGCATGGTAGATTTTACCTTTTCTCTCTCTATTTATTTATTTATTCCATCAAGCACTTATTTATACCAGTATTGACTCATAGATGTTTGTTTCATACTTTGGGTTATAACACAATATGACTATATTTATTTTGTTGTGCTTGCTTTTTGTAAAACCTGTTTCAGAGGCTCTGTGTCACAAAGATCCAGAATATTCTAGTTGTCTTTTCTTCTAATTTATAGCCTTTCGTCTAGATCCTAAAACACATAAAATTAATGTAGTGAAAAAATGCTCTTCTACTTGCACACAAATCACAGACTTTTATTAAAATAAATGCAGTCAGCCTGCTCTGTTAGCAGTGAAAACCATTCCACGGAAAGCACAGCGCCTGTGGAGCTCACGATCTGTTCACTTACTGTAATGACATTTCTTCCGAATGAGATCTGTAGAGATGAATTTATGTTGTAGTTAACTGAGCTGCTATGGAACCTGGGGCATTAAAATGCTTCTTACTGTACTGATTGTCATTAGACTCATATTCCTGCCAAGCAGTATATGTAAGAAAATGTATTTTATTTAATTTTTAAATGACTTTACAGCAGAAATTTATATTTCAAGTACATAGAGCTTCTTAAGCAGACTTATAGAAAGAAAACAATCCTCAAAATGTTTAGATGTTAATTTTTGAATATTTCTTTAAGCATATATTTGTTATTTGCACTTTCTAACTAATTTCTCCATCCGTGATCCTCATGATGTATTATAGATTAGATATTTTCAATTGCATAAATTACTAAGTGCTTAAAACAAAGACTCATAACAAATCATTAACCTTGGGCAGGTGAAACAGAAACAATGTAGATGAGGATCAGTGGTAGAAATACTTGACTTATTCCCAACTTCAGTGTGAATGTTTCTTAAGTTTCATTAAGTATGAAGTTTTCTGTAGGTTGCTGGTAGAAGCCATTTATCAAAATAAAGCAATTTTCTTCTATTTCTTGCTTAATCAGATTTTTAAAAATTGGAAATTATTGTTAAATTTATCAAATACTTTGAAAGAAACTCATATA
>NW_012135858.1:2575570-2577198 GCF_000956105.1 Propithecus coquereli
TTTTTTAAGCAAGTATTATGTTTTGCATGAGCTTTACATTATTATTTTGCACATGTCTTTCATGTGTTTTTTCACTTTATCCTCAAAATAAGCCCACGTGTTAATACTTTTATTCTATAAACAGAGTAACTGAGAACAAGAGAAGTTAGTTAACTTATGGTCACATAAGAAGAAAAGTGGCAGATCTAGAATTTGGCTCAAGTCAACTACTTCTAAATCTCCTACTCATTCCACTATATCACCTCCAACCCAGGAAATTAGACATTGATTCTGAAAGTATAGGAAACAAGCCCCTTTCTCTCTTTCTCTGGGTAAAGATGGTGGATTGAATATATGCAATAGCCACCACTCTCTGTCCAATCTAAATCCCCCCAATACGACAGTAATTTTTTTTAAAGGCATAAACGAAGACAGGAGAATGGAAGGGGAAATGAATAAGAAAAATTTGAGAAATTGGCAAGTAGATGGAAAAGTGGTAATTGACTAAGCACACCCGAGATAACTGAATCCCCAGCTAGCAGTGGAGAAGGTTGAGTTAACAAATTGATTTATGCTACGGCACCCCCAAGGCTCAATAACAGCCGATAGCGCTGTGAGTGCGAGGACAGTTGTCTGATTTTGAAGCAATTAGGTTCCCCAAATCTCTGCGCCAACTCCATAGAGCTATATGGTGGCTTGTTTCTCCCTCATCCTGGAGGAAGAGTGAGGATATGTTATGAAAATGTAATGTAGAAAGTTACTGGAGGATCCCAAACACAGTTAAGGACAGAGGACTACACTGAGAATAGGGGGAACAAGTTATAGTTTATATATTCGATTATGAAATCACTGCCTGTCTTTCCCCACACCTCAGGGAAAGCTGGCAGCCAGGCCCATACCCTGTAGCAGAGAACTTTGGATCAGCGGTCTCCAACCTTTTTGGCACCAGGGACCGGTTTCATGGAAGACAGTTTTTCCAACAAAGGGGGTGGGGGTGCGAGACGGTGGAGCTCTGTGGGGTGGCCCAGTTCGAGGCCCAGGGGTTGGGGACTGCAGCTTTGGACGATGATTCCCTGGGGAATCCGAGCAGCCTGTGGCTTTCCGAGAGGAAAGACCCAATGACATTAACGCAAGGGATTCTTTAGTGAAATAGCTAGCTTCACCACTTGGAACTGAAGCCCATGGTGAACCAGTTCACCTTTGTCCTCAGATCTTCTAACTGCCTTTAAAAAAAAACTTTAAAAAATTTTAAAATTGTGGTAAAAAAACACATAACATAAAATTTCCCATCTTAACCATTTTAAAGTGTAGAGTTCAGCAACAAATAGTATTTTAGAATATTCAATGTTGTGCAACAAATCTCCAGAACTTTTTCATCTTGCAAAACTAAAACTCGACGCCCATTGGACAACTATCCATTTCCCCCCTTCCCTGGCAACGACCATTTTCCTGTTTCTATGAATTTGAGTACATTAGATATCTCATATAAGTGGACTCCTATAGTATTTGCCCTTCTGTGACTCGCTTATTTCACTCAGAATAATGTCCTCAAAGTTCATCCATGTTGTAGCATGTGATAGGATTTCCTTCTTACTTAAGGCTGAATGATATTCCAGTTTTTAATCAACATGTAAAGCTCCAACTCTTTT
>NW_012135858.1:2577268-2585742 GCF_000956105.1 Propithecus coquereli
TTTGCCTATTTTATTGGTCTTATCCAATAATCAGTTTTGTATTTACTTGATTGCTATATTGATTTCTTTTTTTAAAAAAATAAACGAAGTAACTCCAAATAACCATTTAAAAAACTTAATTCTTTGTGGAAAAAAAATTGGCTAGAAACATACATTGGTGATTGAAAAGGAGACACAGACAAGTTCCCCTTTCCGCAGTAGAAGTTTTGGGTTGCTTAGATTTTTCTATTCTTTTTTTTTTTGGAGGAGAGAAACTTTATTCTCCTATGGTATGCGCAGATTTGCAGATTTTCAAAGGTCTTAGGATACATCCCATGAGAATGTCAATGGTGTTTTGTCTTTAACAAGCTGACGTGGATAGAACTGGAATGATCCCATGCATGAAAAATAATTGCTGTTTTAGTTATTGCTGTAGACCCCTCCGTAATGCATAATATGATAAAGTGATAAGAAGAGTACATAATGGACAGACGAGAAGCCCCTTTGGCAAACCAATTTATACAGCAAAACAAATAAATGAATTTGCACTAAAATTGTGTATCCATTTTGAGCCTGCACCTAAAATGCCACAGAAGACTGGCTCCTTAGTAATATTTTAAAATAGCTGTACCATTCTACTCCGCCTCTGGGGTCCTTTTATGACTATCCCTACAGGAAAACTTCACTGATGAGGGAGAAAATGAAAATATTTGCATTTTGAGTAAGTTTTACCATCATTTTTCAGTCTTGCTTCTTTCTTCTTCCTCATATGCATCTTTGCAAATATTAAAGCCAGAATTGATTAGAATAAGAATTCTGTGGCCCACACCAAATATCCCATATCAACACTCTTGTCTGGCAGTTGGAATTTATCTTTCCAAGCCAGGCTGACGCCTAATTGTCTCCACATTGTGACGCGTGGAAAGGCCATCATGACAATGGGGCAGAAAGTTTAGTCAATTCAATTTATCTAACACCTCATAACACTTTGGAGTTTTTTTTCACTGCCTAGGCAGGTGAAATTTATTATGAACCTTTAATCCCTCCCCCTGCTTTTCTTAGATTTTTAAAGTGAATGTAAAATAAAACAAACAGAGTCTATAAAAACATTTCCTCTGTAGCAACACATGTTGCATTGCATGTGCTGTGACTGCAGGCTTGTCAGGGCCTTTAAAAGTCTTGGCACACATGTGCCAAGCGTGTTAGGCTTCTCGGGCATTCTTATAGACTTTGCGTTTTTTTAATGTACCAGAGATGTCAACAGAAAGTCAATATTTGTATGGATTATATTCTTCATTCTGTCTTTGTTTTTTACATGTTTTTTATTACAAAGACAATAAAGTCACAATAAAAAATCAACCATTCAAATCATACCATCATACAAAAACATAATACATTCACATAGAAAAAAATTGAAACATTACAGAAAAGAAAAAGATAAAAATTAAAATTCTACTGTTCCTCATCTCCACTTTTGCTCCAAGATAGTTTTTTGTCTTTTCTTAAGTTTGAGAAATGTGAATATTGACTAAGAATGCTACCGATTGCTTCAAAAGATTGGGCTATATTCACAAAACCAAAGTGACGAGTCATCAGTAACCAGATTCTGACAAGGCAGTAGCCAAAAACAAAACAAAATAAAACCAAAACCCAGGAAAATTCCCATAATGTCTGATTTCTAGGTGTCATTTCTAAGGGCAGAAAATGATAGCTATTCTCCTTCTATCCTAGTAAAGAATTAACAATGCATGCTGTTACTCCAAAGGGGGAAATCCTTTCTTTTCAATGATTCTAGCCTATGTAATTTATCATCCAAACAGGGACAAAAGGCATAAACCAGAACAATCCTGGATAAACTGTGACATGTGGTCAACCTATATATTAATAGTGTACTCTCTATTCAATTTTAGCATCGATTGTGTACTGCCTGCTACTGTTATTTTGTGGTTTCATGTGTCAAGTTTTATTCCACTTTTTTACTTTTATTTTTTGAACAGGGTCTTTCTCTGTTGGCAGGGCTAGAGTACAGTGATATCATCATAGATCACTGCAATCTCAAGCTCCTGGGCACAAGTGATGCTCCTGCCTCAGCCTCCCAAGTAGCTGGGACTACAGGCTTGTGCCACCATGCCCCGCTAATTTTTCTATTTCTTTTGTAGAGATGGGGTCTCACTCTTGCTCAGGCTGGTCTCGAACTCCTGGCTTCATGTGATCCTTCCTGCGTTGGCCTCTCAAAGTGCTAGGATTACAGGTGTGAGCCACCGCAGCTGGCCTTGTGCCACATTTTAACTCTTAGTTACTTAGCAAGCACCTTGACTTTTACTTAAAAAAAAAAAAATCTCCAGGAGCATCCACTGAATGCCAGGACTCAATGAATGTCTCTTTCTTTATTGATTGATTAACAAATACCCAAATGACTTCTAAGATTTTTTTGCCCCTCCCTCCAGACTATCAGAAACTTAGCTGTGATTCTGTGGCTTGTTCATTTTGCATTGTTTTTCAAAGCCTCTGGAATTGCATTGAGACACACACAGAAGGCCTCCCTACCTGATTCTGGGAGATCTGGACTGGCTACTAATTCTGTGGCCCAGAAGTCCAAGTCACTTCCTGAGTCAAGTGATGGTCTCACTGTATTTTCAAAGTGGCTGGTTATATTCCTAAACTTCTAATCTATTTCTCTTCTAAACTATGCATAGTTATAGTATCTAATGCTTACTTGCTTTGGGAGATATTCAATCCCAAGCAAACTAACAACAACAAAAAGAAGACCAGATTTCGAAGGAGGCAGGGCCAGAGGCAGCAATGATGACTGTTGGAGGAAACACCTCACTAAAAGCTTACTTCGAGATGGTAGTGCTCCGTTTCACTGGAATTTCTTTACTTGCCTTATTAGGTTTGGAAATGATTCTGCACTCGTTCTCCCATCCCTTTCAAAGATGTGCAAGACAGAATCCCAGCCCACTAGGAAGTCTACTGGGGAGGCAAATGCTTGCGTGAATAAATTACCATACAGTATTGTAAGAACAACAATAGAGAGACTTTGGATCAATCCTGGAGAGAGTGACAAGCTCGATTATGGTGGGAGTGGTGAATGGGGTGTGACATCAGGGCAAATCGAGTCTGATCTGAGTTTGGAGAGACAAACTCCATTATGAAGTATGGAGCTAAAAGGATCATGAAGGGCTCGTATGAGTTTAAAAATCCCGTAATTGAAGTGCTGGGTGATAGAAACCACTGTTAAAGTTGATTCGTATGGCTGGTTAGGTTTTTTCAAAGGAGGTATCATGCTATGGACCATCTCTTTACATGCCACATATTTATATAAAAAACTGATAGAAAGGATATAAATGGTATTAAAGTGATTTTGTTATCTTAATGACTGTAATATTTAATAAGACATAGGTTTTAAATAATTAAATAAAGTATATGATTCATGTAATTTAAATACACACATATATTATTAAATGAAATATACATTTTTATGGCCCACAATTAAATACTCTTTCTCCTAGTTTTTAAAAACACTGCTCTTTTATTTATTTATTCTACATATATATTAATTTTAATGTATTTAGGTGATGTAAATAGTTTTTTGTTACACGAATGAATTGCATAGTGGAGAAATCTAGGCTTTTAGTATACTTTTCACCTGAAGAGTATACATTGTACCCAAAAGGTAATTTTTCATCTCACACCCTCCTTCCACCCTCCCCCTTCTGAGTCTTCAGTGTCCATTCTGTCTCTGTGTGACCATGCATATCCATTGCTTAGCTTCCACTCATAAGTGAGAATATGTGGTATTTATTTTTTTGTTCCTAGGTTGCTTCCCTTATGATAATGGCCTCCAGTTCCTTCCAAGTTGCTGAGAAAGACATTTTAATGGATGAATAGTATTCATATATATATGTGGAATACACACACACACACACACACACACACACACACACACATATATATATACACCACATTTTCTTTATCTACTCATTAGTTGTGGGCACTTAGGTTTGGTGTCATATCTTTGCAATTGTGAATTATGCTGCAATAAACATATGGATATAGGTGTCTTTTTAAATAAAATCACTTCTTTTCCTTTAAGTAGATTCCCAGAAGTGGGATTGCTGGGTCAAATGGTAGGTCTACTTTTCGTTCTTTGAGGTTGTACTAATTTACATTTCCACCATCATTGTATAAGTGTCCCTCTTTCATTGTTTGTGCCAACATCTATCGTTTTTGACTTTTTTAATAATGGCCATTCTGACAGGGGTAAAGTGGTGTCTCATTGTGGTTTTAATTTGCATCTTCCTAATGATTAGTAATGTTGAACATTTTTTCCTATGTTTGTTGGCCATTTGCTTCTCTTCATTTGCAAAATAAAACTGCTCTTTTCAAACTGCTGTTTAGATCTCCATAGAGGCACCATATTTTGTAATGAGGTAAGGTCTTTGAGTTTCTTCAAATTCATAAATCTGTGTCCAAAGATTATAACATCCTCACTGAACCATAAAACACATATGCTCAAATATTTAAAGGTACTTACGGGGTTAAAACATGCTTGAAATTCCCAAACAAGTTCATAAGTACTTTTCCAGAGAACTACTCACCTAAGAAAGGTTACACCAGGTCTCAACACAACAGTGATTTGAGTCACTGAGCTCCGAGGTTCTGATGACTAGCTTTCCTCAACACAGAGATTTGATCCTTTGTTTTTGTTTCTTGTTTCTCTGTGCTGAGAATATATTGTTGATCTTATGGCTTGGGGAACCCGTGAGTTAGTAAATGATGGTAAATTAGGATTTCCCACCATTCCTTGGTGTTGCTGTAACTAAATCTAGGGTGTCTTCCCCTAATGGTTTGAATTTTGTTTGTTCTCAATCATCTAGGCTCAGTGGTAGTCTGCGCAGATGACTGAAAGGCATAGCAAATCTGTTTTGCTTGGTGGATGTCATGGCTCTGGTCCATACTGAGAAGTGATTCTGGTCACCTTGGAGTGATCTTATTTCCTTTGGCCAATTTTTCTAGTGCCACCATCTGTCATAACTTTTCCTCACAAGTCTACCAAGCCCTTTCCTATCTTCAAGCCTTTCCTTAAAGCAGAAGAAAGATGTGGTAAAGCACCACAGTGTGGGAATTTGTGCTTGGGAAACCAGTGCAAGAAAATGCTGATGTTCCTTCTACTGCTACTGTTGTCAATAATAAACCCCTTTGTCTCCAACCCAGGAGTCCCGTGTCCTCCGCAAATTGAGTAAAATCTGACTCTTAATAGTTCTTGACACTTTATGATATGCTTCTCTTTGGTCAATTTCTTTGCTCACCCATTAAACTTGGGTGGTTCTCAAAATTCTGCCTCTGGCTCATTGCTTTTCTCTTCTTTCATCCTTTACATGGGTGATTGCATTTAGTCTCAGATGTGTAGTTCTAGATGATAGAGGATGAACTCCAAATCTACATTTCCAGCCTCAGCCTCTCCTCTGAGCTCTGGACTCAGTCATCCATCCAATTCTGATGCTCAGGGCACCTCAAACTCAACATGCCTCAAACTAATGACTGGGACTACCCCTGCATGGGACTTTGCCTCCTTCAGCGTCTCTACATTAGCTGGTGATACAGCGATTCACCTAAGCACTTCAGCTAAGTAATGGTCTTTGAGTCCTGTCCTCCTCTCACCTCCCCATACTTTAATCACTAACACTGCTGATTTGCCTTCTTAAATCATATTCACTCCGACCTTTATTATCACTGTTCCAGTTTAAGCCCTCATCATCTATGCCTTGGCCCACAACAACAGTGTATCAGTCAGAGTTTTCCAGGAAACAGAACCAATAGGAGATTAACTAATTAATTAGTTAATTAATCATGAAGAATTGAGTTACGTGATTATGGAGACTGGTGAGTCCAAAATCTGCAGAGTGGACCAGTGGCGAACGAGACCCAGGGACAGCAGGGCTTCCAGTTGGAACGATGTCAATCAGGAAGAACCAAGGTTACAGATGAAGTCTGAGTCTGAAGGCAGTGAGCTGGAGAACTCTCTCTTTCTCAGGGGAGGGTTGGTCTCTGTTTCTATTCAGGCTTTCAATTGATTGGATGAGGTCCATTCACATTGTGGAGGGCAATCTGCTTTACTCAAATTCACCGATTTAAATGTTAATCTCATCCCATACACCATCACAGAAACACCCAAAATAATGTTTGACCAGCTATCTGGGCACCCTGTTGCCCAGCCTAGTTTACATATAAAATTAACCATCACAAATAATCTCCTAAGTGATCTCCTTGTCTTTATTTTTGTCCCTTTCAAATTTGCTCTTAAAAGTCATCATCTTAAAGACAAATCAGGCCACATGACTCTTCTACTTAAAACCTTCAGTGACTCCACATTAACTCCAGAATAAAGTCCACATGCCTAAACATGGCTGGTTCTCCAGAGAAATGGAACCAGTAGGATCTACCATTCTATAGAGATCTAGGACAAGAATCATAGCGTGAGAACGTATGGTTCTCATTTTTGCCCATCTCTCCAACTTAATTTCTTCCCAACTTTCACCTGACATATTATGCCACACTGTGACATATGGCATTCTAATTCCTTGAACACACTAACTCAGGACCTCTGCAGTCCTTCTAACTGAAATTCTTTCTAGCTCCCCTTATACTTGGCTAATTCTTACCTCTGCCTGATACATAAGTCAGGGGTAAACTCTAGGTAGGTTCTTGGCTCTCTCTGATTTCCTAGATTAAAGTTTGTGCCTCTCTTCTGTGCTCTTTCTTCTGTGCATAATATCCCGTCCATCTTTTTACCATTGCTTTACTATAGTATATTAGAAATAACTATTTATTGGTCTAAAACATAAGACTGACAAACCAATCTCTTCTATGAGGGAAGAGGCTCTGTCTTATTTATCTTTGTAACCTCGATGTCTGAATAGTGCCTGACATAGTATTGCTCTGTAAGTTTTACTGATCAACTAAGTCCATAAAAGCTCCTTATTGGAGTGGGATGGAAGAAATATGGGGTAAAGGAAGAGAAAATAGGAGTCTTTTTTGGTGAAATTAAAAAAGAAAAAAACAACTTAAATTCACCATGAAGTTTCAGATTCCTTTGGGAAAGTGACTTTAAACATCTTATAAGCAAATCTTATTGAGCATTAAGAATACCTGTAGGATCAGAGGCTGGCTGTGACTTCCCTTATTATTATCAGAGGTCATTTAATTCTCTGCTGGAATCTGTAGAGGGCTTGGGCTTCAGTGCAGGGATAAGTCTGAGGACCCAGAGAAGGGACAAGTGATGGCTGTCAAGCTAACAGGTAAGATTACCTGACACCTTAAAAATTATAATTAATCATTATTATCATTATTTTTGAAAGATTTGAAATGCCTGAGAACACTATAATTAGATTTTTTTCTGAGGCTCACATTTAATACACAGGCATTTTTGCTGCAAGGCGGTATTTAGTCCATATACCACATTGTGGGCACCTGAAACCATGGCAACCATGTTTTACTGATCATTTGTAAGCAATTTAATTTGGCTTAAACATTTAAAGGCATTATTTTGCCAGTTATTTCTGGAAATGGTTTAAAAAACACTTTGACAGGCGTACATTTTTATTGCCGCTGCCCCCTCCCCTCCAAATTCTTGTGCTTTTCTTCTGAACCATTATCTTTCCCTTTTTTCAGATTCTAGAGGAAGAAAATTAATTACCGGCGTAAGGTGATCAGTGTGCTCATGTATCATTTACTTAGTCTTTGAAACAAGGCTCAAAGAATTCAGTCTAGGGCAGAGATTGGTACTATCTTTTAAAGAAAGTCATAACGCCCCACTTTCTCACTTTCCTAGAAGTTAACACTGCAAGGAAGTTCAAGTAATTTTAAATGCTAAAAGGCAAACGGAGACAAAGGAAGACATTTATTGATGCTTTTACATGTGTGTCAGGAAGCAGGATAGCATCACTATTTTTTAAAGCTCTTAACCATAGGAGGAAAATACACCTAATTTCTAACAAACATCCTTTTTATTCAATCTCACTGTAGCTTTTCCAAGCGCATTAGCGACATTATCTCTGTATTACCAAGACTGGTATCACAACATACCAGGCGTGTTTCAATCCTGAAAGCTCAAAGACTAATGTCCTTCACATGCTTCTCACAATTGGAATTTAGAAGCTTCCATACAGAATGACTCAAGACAAAATTTGTCAAAACTCATGGATATGTATGGTAAATTTTTTTTCACCCAACTTGAAGAAGACAGTTTTGTTTTCTCTCAAAGTCAGTGGGTGGAGGAGTGCTAAAACTTCTTGTTGATAAAATATTTATAAGACAATATTTTCAAAGTTATAATCATGATGGCAAACACATTTATAAAAAATTAAGTGAAGCCACATGGGAGTGTAGTTAAATATCTTTTTAGACATTTTGGCAGGTTGCAGTGGAGATTAAGATTCTAGATCATTGTAAAACAGAATTCGATGATTTTTTTTTCTTTCTCAACCTTTTTG
>NW_012135858.1:2586862-2593762 GCF_000956105.1 Propithecus coquereli
CTGCCCTTGGCTTCACTTTGGACCTAGAAAATTAGTCTTAAATCAGGCTAATACCCTAGTCTGACATCATCATTGTGATCTCATCCTGTTCATTATGTCATTTCTTAGTCCTCTTCATAATGGGTCGGCTCTCCTCCGATTTCGATTTCTATGTGTATGTGCCATCAGAAGTGAGTTAAGTGATTACAAATTAGATGGGAAAAACATAGCTCTATTTTCTTTAATATAATTTAATCCCTGTATAAGCCACTTTTTTTATTGGGCAGCGGAAAACAATCTTGTCATGTCCATGTATCCCAGTTAAGTACATTTTAAAAGCGTCTGTTGTGTAAATAGTCAAATTACATGTTGCTGTCTCTGTCATGTCACTGCTGACAGCTCCTCCCCGTCCTCAGGGTCCCGATGCCATCCCATAGAGCTCCAGGTTCCATCAGCTGGCGGTGCAAGGCAGAGGAGGAGTTTGTTTATGTGGCTGGGTATACAGTTATGGCAACATAAATGTTGGCTCAATCCTCCAATCGCATTTCTCACCCTGATGCTCGTGCAGTCCAGCCATTGATGGCCATGGTTGAGTCTCTAGGCATGAATGACATCCAGTGTTGGCTTTTTTGTGCGTCACATGAGATGATCTTCTGTGTCCAGCTGGTGCCCTTTACAGGGCTGTCCAGGGGATCCTAAGTAGGCACCACTCCTCCACCTCCCCTCCTTTCCAATTTGCAAGAGTTCGATTCCCTTTGTTCCTGTGGATGGCTTCTTGTGGGCCTTCCTTAGCCAGCAAGCTGAGTCTTCTCTCCAGATACCTTCAAGTGCCTACTTTCAAGTTCACGAAAAACCTAGAAATCCCCACTCCACCAAACTTGACTATCTATGAAACCAGAGGAGATGCTGCCTTATCGTGCCTAATCTGACTCCTTCTTCTCTCTGCTGACCCTTTTCCAATGCCCCACCAGGCACCCCACAGGGTTTGCTGCCTATCAGAGAAGGGGACGGCAAACCTTCCATTCAAAATCACCCTCACACTGCTGGGAAGATTCTCTCAGGACCGCATTCTCTCCCTGGGATGGCAATAGGAAGTGGAGTGGGGGTGTCTCAAATGTGCTTTTTACTTTCTCCAATGCAGTTTCCCAACTCGTTATACATTTTATCCTCTGGAAGGGGAGGATGGGAGGAGAGAACAAATCTTCATACCCTCTCCCTGATTGTTTTTATCTTAAACTTAGCTGGACGTACATGGCACAGTTTGTAATCTTGAGTCTTAGTCTGTGCCTGTGTGTGCTGGATGTTTGTTTTGAAAGTAGAGAGTTGTTTCAGGGAGAAGGTAAGCTCAAATCATGATTCTGTGTCTCAAGTTGCAGGTTAATGGAAATGATCCATCAGGGAGAGAAAATGTGACATGTGAGGGGAGGGAATTGCTGGTACAATTCCTTACACAGGAAGAGGAACGGGAGCTGGTGATGCAGTCTGCCTGCCTGGTCCTTTGCTTTTTGTCTTTCATGAAGAGTTTTCCTGCCTTGTTCTCTGTGGTCCACTAACTGCTTGGGCACTATGAATAATGGAGCAGAGAGGATGAGTTGTGTATCACAGAAATCAGAACTCTGGAGAGGCTCAAATTTTGGACTTACTAGATTTTTCACAATAACTTTATGTTGTTAATTAAAAGTAGTAGCATTTAACCAGCATAAAGGAATAAAAACTTCCAAGTAATTATGGTTAAGTTAATATATTAAGTTGTTTTCCTAAACAAAATTGCGAACTTCTCCTATCATGGTAACTGTCAGTATTGGTGCTGAAAAAGAAGTTGGGGCATGGACTCAAGATATGAAGATGGGACCAGGAGGGTCAGAGCCAGGACAGGCTAGAGAGTCTTACTGGAAATTAAGAAGTTATTTCTATCAACAAGAAAAAATCAAACAACCCTATCAAAAAGTGGGCAAAGGACATGAACAGAAACTTTTCAAAAGAAGACAGAATAATGGCCAAAAAACACATGAAAAAATGCTCAACATCTCTAATCATCAGGGAAATGCAAATCAAAACCACAATGAGATATCACTTATCTCCAGTGAGAATGGCCTTTATCAAAAAGTCCCAAAACAATAAATGTTGGTGTGGATGCGGAGAGATAGGAACATTCATACGCTGCTGGTGGGACTGCAAACTAGTGCAATCTCTGTGGAAAGCAATATGGAGATACCTTAAAGAAATACAGGTAGAATTACCATTTGATCCAGAAATCCCATTACTAGGCATCTACCCAAAAGAACAAAAGACACTCTATGAAAAAGACACCTGCACCCGAATGTTTATAGCAGCACAATTCACAATTGCAAAGATGTGGAAACAACCCAAGCGTCTATCAATACATGAGTGGATTAATAAAATGTGGTATATGTATACCATGGAGTACTATTAAGCTTTAAGAAACAATGGTGATATAGTACCTCTTGTATTCTCCTGGAAAGAGCTGGAACACGTTCTACTAAGTGAAGTATCCCAAGAATGGAAAAACAAGCACCACATGTACTTACCATGTAATTGGTATTAACTGATAACACATAAGTGCACATATAAGAATAACATTTATTGGATGTTGGGCAGGGAGGAGGGGAAAGAGGGGACAGGTATATGCATACACAAAGAGTATGATGCGCACCATCCAGGGGATGGACACGCTTGAAGCTTGGACTTGGTCGGGGGGGCAAGGGCAACATACATAACCCAAACATCTGTACCCCCATTTTATGCTGAAATAAAAAAAAAAGTTATTTCTAAGTCCAATATGTTGTTACAACATCAGTGACTTTGAAGGATATTGTTGCTACTCCCTAAACTTGTAAAATATGCAGCATTCCTTCCTATCTCTGATGGACATCGCAAGCTATGTGCATCTGTGTTGTGTTTTCCAAGACTGGAAATTATACTTGCTTTACAATTGCATAAAGTTTAGCAAATTCGAAGGTGCAGGCAACTGTTTTAAAATACTGTCTTAAAATACTGTCTTACAAAAATGATTTTATTCTGATTTAAAAAAGAAAGTGGTAAGAAGTCTCCTCAGGCTTTGATTGCTGAATAAACAAAGTCCTTAGTGGACTGTCTACACACACCAAGAATCAGAAGTGGGTTTCTGTTAGCGGAGGGATACCACAGACAAGAAGGGCTGAGATCAGGAGATTAGGTAGAACCACCTGGGAACGTCTGACAGAAAAAACTGTGATGTCAGAAGGGCCAGTGGACACAAAGATGTCCAGGGTAGAGTGACAGAGAGTGTAGGCAGGAAGCTGAGGTGGGCTGCAGCTTGGAGACCAGAGGAGAGGGTGGAACTGAGGCAAAAGGGCCTGGCAGGGCCAGGTGTCAGGGGGTAAGGCAAGTCCAGCAGGTCTCACAGGTGGAAACAAAACAGAATGTTGATTAAAAGTATGAGGAGTTAGGCAGAGGAGTTGGAAGCAAACGGGTCAGAGGCCAGGCAAGAATTTCATAACAGTTTTGGGGCATGAGAAGCAACAAAGATCCTAAGTGCCAAACTTAGAGTTCAGAGCTCAAAACTTTCTGAGACAGAGACCAGATACTGTCTTAGTGTGGTGGAGTTACACAGGTGCATGCAGTAAAGCAAGTCATGTGGGCAAAGGATTGCAACACTCAGATCTCTGGAGTATTTTACACATACGCACACACACATACACACACACCACACCCCCATACATATATACACCGCACATATCATACACACCAACACACAACACACAAACACACAACACACAAACACACAACACACAAATGCACACACCACACACATACACATACACACCACACAAAGCACACACGCAACACACATCACACACACACACACACCCACATTCATCACACCCCCCCACATACACACGAAGAGAGGACTGGAAGATTATAGAACAAAATGTTCACTAAACATATTTTAGAAGTAGAAGGAAAATACGAATTTCATTTTCTTTTTTTTTTGCTTGAATATACTTTCTAAATTATCTACAATGAACATGTGTTGTTCTTTTAATAATAACATAAAAACTTCCTTTTAAAAAAAGTCTACCCAAATGAACTGTAGTGTATTTGCAGGCAGTCTGAGAATTTGGTAGTTTGTTCAACGAATGGGTGACTACTCATTCCTAAATGGGACACAGATGTAAAACCAAATTACTACAGGACACAACAAATTCTCTTGGAATTGAGAGCAAATTTCCATCTTCAATCTGCTTGCCTTTTATCTTCCTGTGGAAGTTTCTTGATTGACTGGTAGAATAGCCACTTTCTTCTAAATCAGTCATTTAGCCTAGGTCTGTCTGGGACAAAATGAAAGAAGAGTTGAAAATTATTGAGCTGAGGTGATTAATTGGAAGGATTCAAACTGAATAAATGAAGGTTGGACCCCAATCCATGCACCCAGCTGGAGACTTTTCATTGGCCCGTTGAGCCCATAATGGGATTATGGAATAAGAAGAATGTTGGGCTTTATTTTTTAGCTCATTTTGCAAATGAGAAAAGCCTTAGGGAAAAATTCCTTTTGTTCTTAGTGCCAAAATATTTCACCATTAACCTAACAGAAAATGTATTAGATAATAATAACTTAAAAAAAGCCTGGACCAATAAACTTCATGCAATTTAAAAATATTTCCTATCCCAAATGTTTTCATTAACTCCCATATATAAATGGAGCCAAATATATCAATAATGAAAAGATAAACAAATCTTATCCTCAGTTAAAGCTTTTATTTATACTCAGGAATTGGGTTATAAGAAAAGAAATATTTGGTCATATGAATGAAATTGGATATTCCAATTTATTACATATGCACATGTCTATTATAATTCTCTGGTCAAATTGGAAAGTCAATTCGAATGGCAGATACGATTTTAACCTATTCTTGTTTGTGTGTATTGTTTGAATTTTGGGAAGCCACAGTGGCTTTAAGAAAATAATGAAATGGTTTGGCCATAGACTTGGATGTTAGATAACTCACATGCTGTGTCCTTAATGCAAGGCCAATTATGTTTAGCAAGAACTAACATATGGGCCATTGTCAAGTTCAGTAGGTTCATATCACCCTGACTCATGGGTTGGGTGGGTAAAGACTACGAAGGAGCCCGTAAGGAATATAATGATGCTAAATGGACCCTTAATGTACTCTTTCCCCCATAAACACCCATTGAGATTATAGCAGAAAGTTTATTAGGACTCTGGCTAATTACAAATCCTTTCTACTCTTTGCTAGAGTGAAATAACGTACCACACTTAATATTGACATTAACATCGTGTGAGCCTGGTGATTACTCCAGTACACAAGTAGTCTCAGAGACTGGTGACCCCTATGTGGGCAGACGTTGTTACTGTTTCTTGATTCAGCTATTTGTTCAGTCATTGAGGCTTCGGGACCACATAATGCAGGCTGAATGGAACTTGGTGGTTAGGAGGACATGTCTGGGCCAATCAGGCCAAAGCAGTAGCTTCCATTTAGTGTTTTAAATCCCGTATGCACCACTTACCAGATCTATCTCCTGGTGACACCAGCTCAGAGTGTCATTGTGTCATTGTTTTCCTAGTTGGTGCTACCAATTGTTCTCTTTCACATATTCCCATGGGCTTTTTAGCTTCCAGGTGGTAGTGGTGACACTGCCCCAGTCACCCCTATTTTGTGAGTACTCTTGGGGATGTGGAGTCTAGGCATCCCCTGCCCAATGTGTTCTTGGCCACCCTGTACCACTGTCATTGTCCTGGTGATGCTGGCACATTGCCTGGGCCATAGTCTCTGTGCCGGGCACAGATCTCGAGGCCTTTGGGATGACTTTCCCAAACTTCCTTTCCAAAGTGCAGCATCCTTTACCTTTTCTCTTTATTTGCAGGGACTTAAGCTGCACAGGCCTGGGCTCCAGGCTGGAATCCGGCCAGGGCCCTGGACCATTTCTGCATGATTCTTTATTTTTCAGTTCTAAGCAACTGGTGGAACCTAAACAAGCTTATATTTGCAGAACAGTTCTCCAGGTGGGCTTGAGTTGATTAAGTCCTCCTCCCTTTCTTTCTTGTAGTTCTCAAGAATAACTGTAGAATGTGCTGGGAAGGCAACATCCTGAGATCAGGAGGAACTGCCTGAAATAGCCCGGCCTTGTTCCTGTCCCTCCTAAGGGATGTGACACCTTGAGTTAAGAAGGAATTGCCTGGGACAGCCTGAGCTTTGTTTCTTTCTCCCCTGGAAGCAGGATGTTCTTCAAAGCTTTAGCCCAGTGAGTCACATGCCCCTGAGGTGTGTAACCAGGCAGGCTGCCTTTCAGGGTCTCTCAGGTGTGGTACAAGTGGGCTGCAGAGCTGAGACCGCATTTGCCCTGAGCAGCTTCCTTGAGCCTTGGGGGATGGGCTGGTAATGGATCGAATGGACTCTAGGCTCCTTTGTTCCTTGTTGTCTATCTGCAGATAATAAATCCACTTCATGTAACTTGTGGCATGTGAGTGTGTTGTCTCACTGGACTCAGACAAGTTAGTAACCAATATGCAGTGAACCTGCTTTCCGGTCTCATGCCTTCCCCCTTCCCCACTGCGTTAGTCCTACCAGGACTAACCGTCAGACTCCTTAACCATTGAACACAGAGTCAGGAAGAGATGCCCACGACTGGGTCCTGTGAGCTGGCATGAGCTGGCACCAGCAGATCACTGTCCAAGGGTATCTCACATGATGCATTTTGCTCCTAATTGCAATAAGAAAGTAAGTTAAAATGCGGTGGGGTCAACAGTGCAGAGGTGTGCCTTGCTTAATGCAATAGAAAAAGCCCTGAAAGGCGTAACTGAATAGAATATATATTAATCATAAGGGAGGTCCTTATTTCAGAGAAAACTGTAGTGAAGAGCTTAGCAAAAGCAAAGATTCCTTCTTTTTTTTTTTT
>NW_012135858.1:2595922-2598412 GCF_000956105.1 Propithecus coquereli
AGCTGGGACTACAGGCATGCGCCACCATGTCCGGCTAATTTTTTTCTATATTATATATATTTTTAGTTGTCCAGATCATTTCTTTCTATTTTTTGATATAGACGGGGATCTCGCTCTTGCTCAGGCTGGTCTCAAACTCCTGACCGTGAGTGATCCACCTGCCTCGGTCTCCCAGAGTGCTAGGATTACAGGCGTGAGCCACCGCGCCTGGCCCAATGACACAGTTTTTAAGGTGGTTTAGATGTCTCCTAACATAGAGCTTTGTGTAAAAGGTAACCTGAACAGAATGATGGTGTCTTCCTTCTTTTCCATGAAATTTCTGTTCGCTTTTTAAAATTTATGTCTCAACAGAGACCAAACTGTAGTTTTTCTTTACACTTCCTTATATTTGCTTTGTTCACCTAACCTTTCACTAACCTTTTTGAATTCAGCGGAGCATGTAATTATTGCACCACATAGAAACAGTTGGGGAAACAAATGGCATAGTGCAAAAGTTGTAATTTATGTAGGTAAGTCATCCAGAAAAACATGGAAGGAATGTTCAGTTTATTTTAAATCTCTTAATACCATTTCCTTTTTTTCTTTCAGTTGGGCACATTAAATTCTTTGTGTGACACACGAAACATTATTAAACACATGCCTATATGAAAATCCAGCAGAAATTCCTATAAAAATTAAAATGTTCCAATTTAAATGACAATAGGAAACCAACAGAGTTTAAGGCACCTACTTCCTTGGTTCAAATATGTGACTGCACTAGAGTCAAGGCATTTTCATTTGTCAGTGGCTCAAATGACCTCTTGTGCTCTTCAATTTTAGAAAGATGCAAAGGCAAGATCCCAGGCTCACACAGCGCTAGCAGGAAGTGTTTTGTGTGAGCATTTGAGTGTGTGTGTGTGTGTGTGTATGTGTGTGTATGGTGGTACAATGGACATACTACTGATATTGTGATGCTAATTTTATCTGAAAACTGGATGTATAGAATGCAGGACTGTAGTAGTGTAGAAATAATGCACTCACACAAGCATACTTACCACATACATGTTTGTGTCTATGTGCCTATATATGTATGCATACCTTTTCAATTTATGAATAGCATACTTACATATTTAATCTTGGAATTAGGATTTTCAAAATAAGCAGATGTAGAGTATAATAATACAGAGAAGTATTGCTTTGAAATGTTTGCTTGAATTTAGGTTATTTAGCTTTTATTAAATCCCCATGCTTAACTGTGGTTTTTTTCATCTTTTAGCTCAGTAGCTCTCAACACTAGATTCAACAGAATTATCTAGGGAACTTTAAAAAAAACAATGCCAATGTCCAGACTTCCTCCCCAGAGATTGCGATTTAATTGGTCTGGGAGTGGGGCTGGGCACTGGTAATGTTTAAAAGCTCCCTTGGTGAATCTAATGTGCCGCTAGGGTTGACAGCCACTGCGTCAGTCATGTGTTGACAGGCAGTCACTGGCAATATCGAACAACCACCACTTGGTGACCCCGAGTTTGCTGATATCTTTCCTGCCTCTTCATGGAACCCAGAGATGCTGAGATCTTTGAAAAAGCACTTTTTATAGCTTCAGGCAAAAAGAACCAGGAAGGACAAAGCAAGTGAAATGACTCAGGAGGGTCTAAAATTTGGGTGAGTTGTACAAGATTATAAATCAAGATAGAGTCAGGTCTTGAACCCAGGTCTTTTTAGTGATGTGGTTGGGGCTGAGGACTCTGAAGTCAGGCTGCTGGCTTGGATGTGTTGGCTTCTACATTAACTATCTGGTTGAGTGATGATGGGCATGTTATTTATTTGTCAGTCTGGTAAAGACTTTTAACCCTTCAGTTCCTGAGCCAGTTGTGTTTGGGGAAGAAAAATATCGCACTAGTGTCAGTCTTATGTTGCAGGTCTTAGTTACTTAACCTCTCTTGGCCAAAGTTTTCATACCTATAAAATGGATATAATTATTATTATGCCTACCTAGTAGATTGGGTGGTTGAAAGGATCCAATGCGGTAATAAATGTGAAACCGCTTGTGACAGTACCTCACACATAATATCTCCTTAATACAGGTGAGCTATTATTATTATTATATTTGTTACTTGATCATATCCTATTCTCTTTCTACTGTATTATGCCTTTTACTCAGATTGTGTATACAAACCTCAGATTGAAGTTTCATTCTCATGACCTGGAATCTTTTGTTCATAGGACCTGGGCTCTAAATCAGATTCTTCACCTGAACACTTGTCTAAATGTTGGGTTATCCTTCCATTTTCTTTGATAACAGTTCTTCGGATGGCTTCAGTTTTCTTTTCTTGTAAGTCAACTATAGATATAGAAAATAGATCTCTATTGTTTATTTTTCCTTATGTACTAGAAATTTAAAAGGGGCTAAATGTAAATAGAATTAAAATAGATCTATATAAATGTGTTAAAAATGAAATACTTGCTAAATAATGATAGCTATGACATGGTGTTTACTATCTTCTAGGTATA
>NW_012135858.1:2598462-2610327 GCF_000956105.1 Propithecus coquereli
AGAGAAAACTGTAGTGAAGAGCTTAGCAAAAGCAAACTTTCCTTTTTTTTTTTTTTTTTGCAAAATAAACCATGTTCCCTGATTTATCTGATCTATAAATCTGAATTTTATGTTTCAGATTTCCTTTAAAGTAATATATGCCTATAAAACTTAAAAAACTTAACAGTTTTATGGGGAGCTGAGGCCGGAGCAGGAATCTCATGTGATTCTTTCATCTTTTAAGTTGCCCCCTTCCTCTCAGGTGGACAAGTGACTGGTTTCCTTGGTGGCTTTTGCCAGGCCCCTAGGAGTCAGTCACCTGCAAGGACATGTCTTCTGTGAGAGAATCAGCATTCCTTAGACCTTCTGCTTTTTATGTCCTTTCTCTGTTCCTTTGAACAGAGGCATGAGGAAGCAGGAAAGCTGGATTTTTGTCCTGATGCTACCCTAGATGACTGCATAATTTGAACAAATCAGTCGGTCTCTCCGGGTCTCCTTCTTTCTAATCAGTAAAATGGGAAAAGTAGGCTTAGTGATTGCTAAATTCGCACCTGGTGGTGCAGTTTTAAAAAACAAAAATAATTTTTAGAGTCCATTTTTGAAAACACCACCAAATCATGAATTTCTCTATTCATATTCAAATACCAACTATCACGGACACGTGTGTTCTACTTTTATGAAGGAAAAAAAAGTCTTTAGAACTTTTGGGAAACATCTATTTAATAGAGCTAAACGATTCATGTCATGTCCAGTAGTGGCAACCTGCATTCTTGAGCAATGGTGGAATATATTTTCTCAGGTGATAGCTTAAATTCAGTTCCAATGGGGCTTAATTAAGGAATGCTGTCTGAAGTCATGAGCAATTCTGTGGAATAAAATCACTGAAGAAATGGAAATGCCCCAGAAGGCAATGCCAGTCTTTGGCATTTGAAGCATCATCTGATTTAGTTAGTTCAGGTTCTTAAATTTGAGGGAAATTCAGGGCTCTGTTGAATGGAGCAGGGGTGAATTCCAATGGCCTTGGCGGTTGCAAAGAGCTTGGGAAGTTTATTTTATGTCTGGACTGTTGGGTGAGTTCCTGAAACCAATTTTCTGCTGGAAATGGTGTGTATCCTTCTGGCAACAAGCTGCCTGCGCAGCGAGCTGTCACATTTCAATGCAGAAGCCTTTTGTTTGGCAATGAGATAATTTTAGTTCTTATTCTATCAGGAATCTATTTAGAAATTCAGCATAAATGCTTTTGGAGTATACTGGGCTCTTCATAGGGGAGCTAAGGTCCAAGGCAAATCATAGTGTGTTTTATTTTTCTACTTTTTCATCTGCCCCTCCTTCCACATGCCAAGTTTTGGTGCAGGAAAAAGAATACCCATGGCAACCTTGAAAGGTGGTTCCTAAAGCACAGCCTGTGTGGAGTGCAAGGAAGTAAACAGCGGCATCCATTTCTCACCTTACTAATGGAGGGGGTCAGAGAGCCTTCTAGACGTGGAATCTTATATAGGTTGCTGAGGTTTTATTGGCACCTACTGGCTTTTGCACTAGATAAACTTTCTCAGTCTTCTCAGCTTTAAACATCTAAGATACTAAGACAAAACTGACCGTGTTAAAAAGGATGTGATCAGATTCAAATTGCTCATAGGTCCATGAGGACAGATTATCCAATTCTATTTATTTAATTTTATTTTATTTTGCTTTTAGAGATGGAGTTTCTAAAATGCTATGTTGCCCAGGCTGGAGTGCAGTGGCTGTTCACAGGTGCAATTATAGTGCATGGCAGCCTCAGACTCCTGGGCTCAAGCGATCCTCCTGCCTGCCAAGTAGCTGGGACTACAGGTGTGTGCCCCTACGCTCAGCTTAAATCCTGTTTATTTTTACCCTTAATTTGTATAGTGTAAATTGTCTATTTGTGCTATGAGAATGACATTCAAACATTGTTCTAATATCATTTTGTGCTTCTCTATTGCTTACGCAAGAAAAAAGAGATATGAAAAAAATGGCACAGTTTTTTTTTTTTTGAGACAGAGTCTCGCTTTGTTGCCCTGTCTAGAGTGAGTGCCGTGGCATCAGCCTAGCTCACAGCAACCTCAAACTCCTGGGCTCAAGCGATCCTACTGCCTCAGCCTCCTGAGCAGCTGGGACTACAGGCATGCGCCACGATGCCCGGCTAATTTTTTCTCTCTCTATATATTTTTAGTTGTCCAGATCATTTCTTTCTATTTTTTAGTAGAGATGGGGTCTCGCTCTTGCTCAGGCTGGTCTCGAACTCCTGACCTTGAGCGATCCACCCGCCTCGGCCTCCCAGAGTGCTAGGATTACGGGCGTGAGCCACCGCGCCCGGCCCACACCTACTATCTTGATATCATAATTTTTATCTAAGTAGTTCAGTGTGGTTCTCAAAAAGATGAGGATATTTTAAGCAAGATATGATATCAGTATTATACAAAAATGTAACCGTTATAAAAACCTTGTGTGTTAAGCAATATTATTATCCCCACTCCATAAATGAAGAAACCAAAGCACAGAGAGGTTAAGTAACATGCCCAAGGCCAAATAGCTAGTAAGTGACAGATGCAGAATTTGAAATCAGGTGATATGGCTGACCACTTTAACATAGCAACTCCTCAAATGAAAAAATAATGCAACATAAAACAGTTTCTTCTCAATGCGCACAAGGTTCCAGATTTTAGTGTTCTTAATGCCCTAGTTAGATGGGTGTGCTATTGGGCACTAAGATCCAATTTTGCTTTCTGTAGTTGCATGGCCTTAGGTTTCAGACAGACCTGAGTCTGAATTCTGGCTCCTCCATTTATTAGCCACATAACTCTGTGCCCATTACTTATCCTTGATAAACCACAGTTCTTTTGTCCATGGCGATATAATAATACCTACCTCAAGCAGCTATTGCGGGAATTAAATGAGTTGATTTATGCAGGATACTTTGACCATGCTTGGCACATATTGGTAGTTAATACACTATAATGCGGGGTACATATTATAAATTAGGCAGTTAAATATTCTAGGAACAGAGTCGCATATTTCCAAGTGTTTGGGTGTTTAAATATTTAAATGCTACTAAATGCTAACGTGTGAAAGTGTTTTTTTATTTAAACCTTTGAAAGGATATAGTGTACTTGATTAGATTGATTCTCTTGACTTGATTGGTTAAGAACGGCCTTGAATGGTCAAGAACTGCCTTGATAAAGACTCAGTGCAGCTGATTTAGAAATGCCTAATTTATAGCTGGAAAGCTGTCAGCTTGTTAAATCAAAATAAATGTGGTAATATGTTAGTTCATATGAGCAAAGGATTATCATTTTCAAGGAATGATGCCTCTCTCTTTGAGCTACTTTAAGATCGTTTATCAACATCCATCCTAAAAATACAGTGAAAATTCTCCAGCACATATGCATATATTTTGTTGCCTGGCTTCTTCCACACCAGGCTGCAGCTAGAATCCACTGTGAACAATAGGCTGGAGTGTGAAGAATGCTAAGATCAGAGAAGGGTAAATGAGTGTGTGTGTGTGTGTGTGTGTGTGTGTGTGTGTAGGGAGGGTGTCCTTGTGTGTGTGACTGCCCTCTAAAATTAAATATAACTTGTTTCTTAATCACCTATTTTGGAATTTATGTGCCAATTCTATGTACCAATAATTTGGATAATCAAGGATTGATCGTGTGCAGAGTATTTTATATTTTTCCTTTGCTCTGTAACATCTGAAATTCAGAAACTGTACCTCATTCCAGATTCTTTTTATTTTTTCCTTGTTCCTATTAGTTCTTCCCAGGGATGATATTGAACAATTCAAGCTTGTTGAGGAAAAATCATGCTTTCCCAATATTATACTTAATTGTGTGCCTGTTACTGTAACCCATGTGATTTATATACCTTACACATTTTGACAACAGCGGCATTCCTTTTAGTATTCCCACTAGGTAAGAATACCACCTTGTAACCTTGTTCTCTCCCCTTTCTCTTCTTTGTTAGATAAAAATAAAAGGGTTATTTTGATTTACAAGCAGCAGCTGAGCTTGGCTTTCACCTTCAAGATAGCCATGCGCAATAAAAAACATTTTGCTTTATAAACATTATATTTGAGATTTTTCTTCACGTGTCTTTTAAATCATCTTTTTGGCCTAAGGCTTCTTGCTACCCCTGGGTTTGGAGTCCCTCCAAACCTAGCCTCCCTTTACATGAATTGTAAAGTGAGAATTGTGGAGGATGCTGATTCTTTGAAATTCTCTGCTGAAACCAAGTTTCTTGCCTCCAGCAGTGTGTAAATAGGAGAAATTAGGCTGCTTGTTTTTCCTAAAGTTGTGTCATGGTAATAATGTATGCTGCCTGATCAAACACTGGGCAGGGCTTAGATGACACGCCAGCCTTTTGGAATTTTGCATTAACAAACTCTGAATGAAATAAAAGCTCCAAATTACATTCAGTTTAGGCAATTTGATTCTAGGGGTGTAATTAGAAAATTGAGAATGTCTTGTTACTTGGATGAGTTTGAGTTTGCGATTGGCTGATGCTTCATTTTACCTATCAATCTGTCTATAGCTGTCTTTTTCCAATCACCTTTTTGAAGTATACTTTTTATGGATTTATGCATCAATTTGAAGTACAGAGTTTGGTGAGTTTTGACAAGTGTATATATTCAGGTAACCACCACCCTAAACAAGATATAGGACATTTCCATTACTCTCGACCTTTCCTTGTGCCCTTCCCAAAGTGATAAGGAAGAACATCCATCAGAAACTGTCATTCTTAGAATAAAACACATCATCCAAGCCCAGTTATAACAATGTGGCTTTCCTTCAACAAAAGCAACATTCGCTGTAATGACTTTATTATAAGTAGACACATGCAGGCAGCCAACAAGCTCCTGCAATGAGTGGCAGCTCAAAGAGGAAGCGAGGAAGAACGAGTGGAGGGAAGTGGATGGTGGGCGGCGGTTTATTACAACTGCAATCAGCTCAGAACGCTGGTATTGGCCTCAGAGGGACATGCTTTCCTGTGGCTTTAGCAAAAGACATAAATTATAGTCAACATCTGCAATGAAGGACAGCAAGATGACCCAGAGGGGAAGATGTCAGATGTGGTAGAGGTCAGAGAGCCTGGTTATTCAACAAACGCATGTTTGGTGCATAGACCAAAGGCAGCTGCCAGATAGTCAAATGGTGTTAGAGGAATATGTTCAGTAATAAGTGTACGGGTGTACAAAATACCGGTCAGGGTATTGAGCCTTCATTAAATAAAACAATTCTGCCTGGGCAAGGTAGAGGTAGGATTTCATGGTAGTTGGCGGAATGGGTGAGAGGATGAGACAAAGGCAAGAGAAAGCTGTTGATCCCAATTAAACAGGGTTTATTTTTGATGAGTTAGGTCTGAGTTCTTTTCCTACTATATTTCTGTGGGCGTTTGATATTGTTCAGACAGCTCAATTATAGGATTTTGATGCCTTTAGTGGCTCAATCAATCATCTGTAGTAAGGTTCAGGTTGTTTGCATGCTGCAATATGCTGATGAAGTTGGCGGTTAGCTCTTTTATTATAAGAACGGTGGGATTGCAGCTGGAGAAACACTCAATGTATTTCTGATTTAAGTTGTTCTGCGCACAGTTAGATCTGAAAAAAATAGTTTGGAAAACAAAGTGAGATAGAAACCTTAGTTTTGCCTCTATGCCAGGCTCTATTTATTTTTTATTATTCTATTAATGCAACATGATTTAAATTGAAGTACATGTAACTTAGTCCATAAGATATCTAACAAATAGGAACTTCTCTGGAAAGTGGATTCAGAATAGTTAAAACAGATTTGTGCAGTGGTTACTGCGGTCGAATTTCATGCCCAAGTTCAGATTAATTTTCCAAAGCAAGAGGATTTTGGTGATGCCAGGAGAGTGGGCCACGGCTCCAGCAGTGGTGGTACATTGGTGTTTTCTGCCATCCTGTCAAAGAATAATGCCAGCAATTTAGTCAATCCTATGGGCTCTCCATGGGATGCCTGAATTTCCCTTTGAGAGAGTCTTACTGTATTTCACCAGAATTCAATGTATTGAGTTTTATTTGTGAAGTTCCTCTCACCTTCTCAGACAGAGAGTGAGATGCACATTTTACAGTGTACCAAAATGTGTTTTATCCTCTCCATGCCATACGACAGCTTATTACTATTTAAATAAAATAAATAGTCCTGAAATATGCATACACTTTTTGCATAGACGCGTGCTTGAATTACCAACTGTTTGTTGTGGTTTTTATTAATTTGCAGCCAACCAGTGTGTTCAATGGTTATATTTCTGCTGTGACAGAAGGGTGTTATTTCACTTTTGGTACATGCTATTCTGCTAAGACTAGAATCCTCAACTCATTTCTTTGGAGTAAGAAAATCCCAGATTTATCAGGAACAGAATATAGCATCACTAGGGAAATTTTAGTTATGATTCTTTTCCAACCAGAGTATACTCTGATTAAACTAAAAAGCACATACAACCTTCCTTTCTAATTCTCCAAATCGCCTTTAAAATACATTCCCTCCTTTTTCACCTAACCTTTGAAGAAACTAGTTTTCTTCTCTCTCACTTTTCTGTTTTCATTCTTTAAATGTGGTTGGAGAACAATGACTTTAACTTTCCATCTTACAGCTATTAAAAACCTTGACCCGTTGGTCCTAATAAAAGAGTTATGAACCATGCCCTGCTAAATGACTTCACTCGCCCTCTCTTTCTTCACCCAGATAAATTCCCTTGGTGGGTGATAAAATACAGGATTGAAACAGACACATTTGGTCTCTGTTAAAGCTATTTATGGTGATTTCTCTGCTGCGAGCGTTATACTTAGGGCAACCAGATGCTCCTCTTTTGGGGTCCATATCGTAACATATTCTCCCAGTATTCCAAGAACTCCTTTGGGGCCGGTAAATTATCCCCCCTCCCCAAGTGCAGTTACATAACAGAGCTCCAGCCAGGAGAAGCAGTGCATATAGGGAGGAAAAATAGCGCAAAATGGGAAAGCCACATTGTATTTTTTTAAAAAGCATTTAACAAAAGTACCATTCAATTTTTCTTTGTCCATATGCTTGTCTTCCTATAGAGAGGTACTTTAGAGATGGGCTGGCAGTTGTTGCAGTGGATGGGTGAATGATTTTCACTCCGCTGTTTTGTTTCAGAAAGGTACAAACTGGTGGAGCCATCTAAAAGCTCAGGTAAACAGACACGGATGTCTCAGAGTTCTGTATTCTCAGTTTTTCTGATAAATACATTGTTGTACTTTTCTCCATTTATCCTCTTGGTAATTATTATATCAGTTAAAGAAATTTAAAATGAACTCCTTACCTCCCAGTCTTCTCCGAGAGCATTGGGCTTTCATGCTACTATGGTAACATAAAAATCTGTTTGAAGAAGACATTTCCGAAGAACAGTGTATATACTTTTTAATAGACTTCATTTTTTAGTGAAGTTTTAGCTTCACAGCAAAGTTGAGTGGAAGGAATAGAAATTTCTCGTACACCCCCTGCCCTGACACATGCATAGTCTCTCCCATTATCAACATCCCCCAACAGAGTAGCACATTTGTTACAATTGATGAGCCCCCATTCATGCATCATTGTCACCCAGAGTCCATAGTCACATTAGGGTTCCCTCTTGGTGTTGTACTTTCTACTGCTTTGGAGAAACGTATAAAGACGTGTGTTCACCACTATAGTAAGATCGGTGTATTTTACACACAACTTTGGAAGATCTGGATGATCTACTATAGATCACAGTTTCTCAGCCGGGTGTTTGGTGTGTGTCACCTTTTGAAAGTTTCAGCACCCACACCCTCAATACTCCCCAAGAGGTCTACTTTTTTTTTAGACCAACATTAAGAATAATAGTTCTAATAATATTATTAAAACTGCGATTCGCTTTATTTATTAAAGGGTAGATGAGTGCTTCCATATAAAGATCCCAGGATATGGGGATGATCTTTATTACTGTACTGGGGAGTTGGCTGGGAGCCCAGGAAGGGCGGAAGGGGTGTGGTCGACCAGAACCTTCCTGTCCTCCCAGGCCTTGCCTGCCACCATTTCCGTAGTTCTACAAGCAGATTGCACAACTGCCAGCTCTAGAAAACAACATCCCCAAATAGGAGATCAGATGTCATGGAGGCAAAGTGCTTTTCTTCTACTGTTTCCAGAAAATAATTTCCTTTTGGCAATGATAGGCAAATGAGTACTGAGACTTGTATGGCAACTTTCTTCTCCTAAGTTGTGAGAAGTCTAGGCTATGGAAGCAGATTTAAAAGAGAACATCTGTTTCTGTTTCTTCAGGAGAGAAATCAGAGTGAAAATTGGATGCTGTTTTGTTCTAAAGCCATTTGGTGTCCCTAGCACAATGCCTGGCACAAAGTAGGCATTCAAATATTTGCTGGATTAATAATAATTATTAATACTAAAATAATCTATGAATCAGAAATTCGAAAAAACATTTTAAATATTAAGTTCCAATAGTGGCTGTTGTAGGAAGAAGACAAAATGATTAATGTCGATATGTGCACATACATTCAGAATGTTTATATACAGTTCGTGGAGATTTAACATTTATTCCTTTTATGCTGTGATTGGATGAAATTCCCTTTTTATATATCTTGATCTTTGTCTGTTTCCATTGTTTACTTTGGAACTGGCTCCCAGGATCTACGTTTCCTGTGTGAAAACCTGCCATATTTAAAAATTGTTTTGGAAGCCCTGATATGGTCTTTTAGAATTCAATCTGAAGTGAAATCTGCTTTTGGCAAATAAGGGAAAAAAAACCAAACACCTCATTTGTCAAAAATCCTCCTTGGGAAATAGAAAATGGGAAATAGGACTGTCTATATGTAGTGGAGGCATAATTCAAAGCGGGTTATTATATTATTCAAATTAAACTTAGAGAAATGGGAAAATATGGGCCTCTACTACAATAGAAAAATAACTACCAAGTTTGGTGAGATCTTACTTTTAGAAAATAAGGTTTGATTTGATTCAACTTTACTTAATTCAACTCACTAAACATTTACTTTGTGCCAGACATTGTGCTAACGTGCTAGAAATGCACAGATGATTTAGATACAATTTGTACTCTACAGGAGCCCACTGGTAGGGATTCTACCAGAATATAACGTTCACGAGAGCAGAACTTTATTTTGTTCATCATTGTATCCGCAATGTCTGGAATAGTTTCTGGCACATAATAGGTTCTCAATTAATAAATTTTGAATATAAAAGAATGGATGGATTATTTATTTATTTATTTTTTGAGATAAGGTCTCACTCTGTCACCCAGGCTGGACTGTAGTGACCTGATCATAGCTCAATGTAACCTTGAACTCCTGGGCTCAAGTGATCCTCCCGTCTCAGCCTGGGGACTATAGGCATGCACCACTGTGCCTAGCTAATTTTTAAATTTTTTGTAGAGATGGAGTCTCACTATGTTGCCCAGGCTCATCTCAAACTCCTGGCCTCATGCAGTCCTCTCTCCTTGGCCTCCCAAAGTGCTGGAATTATAGGCATGAGCCACCGCACCTGGCTGGATTATTATATTATGTTGGAAGAAGATTCTGAATTACTATGTACTTGCATGACAAATAGCTACTGATAGGAAATTGGGCACACTGCTACCCAATCTCTACTATGATCTATAGAAGATCATAAAACTTGCCACTCTTTTCCAAATTTTAGATTATGAGCTGGTATATTTGGATTGATTTGAATGTAAAACTTCCCATCACTTAGTGTTGTCTCAGGACTATCTTCCTACATAGGACAAAGCATGAATTGATGATTTCTTTAAAAGAGCCAAGTTTCTGAGAATTCTGTAAACAATGAATTCCCAGTCCTCTGTCCCATGAACAGGAGGAAAAGTCCACCTCATGGAAGCTGGTTTATACAGCAAGAATCTAGATCAACAGTATCTTGACACAGGCCACAGACAGTCAAGTCTGTCCCACGATGGCATTATCCTGAACAGATGGGTTTCTCTGTCAGCAGAATGACCACAAATAGAATCACAGTAGCTATTCTCCTATCCCATGTGACTGGACCCAGGAGGTGGTCAATTCATCAACTAAGTCAGCTAAAAGTGGAGAGTCACAAAAAAGGATGCGTAATAACTTACATATTATATTTAAATTTATTTTCAAACATGCATATGCGTATTCATTCTTCATTATTATGCTGTAGGTTCAGGGCATTCTGTAAGTGCTGTTCTGCTGTTTGGAATACCTTTCTCTCTTTCTTGCATAAACCACGTCCATAGTGCATCTTCCATAATTGCCAATGTCAGTGTCTTTAAAAGGAGAACTTGAACAGTCAGATTGACAATCTGAATTGAGAATTTAAAGACAATTGAAATGCATTTTTTTTTTTTTTTGAGACAGAGTCTCCGTCTGTTGCCCGGGCTAGAATGCCGTGGTGCCAGCCTAGCTCACAGCAAACTCAAACTCCTGGGCTTAAGCAATACCTCTGCCTCAGCCTCCCAAGTAGCTGGGACTACAGGCATGCGCCACAATGCCCAGCTAATTTTTTTTTCTCTATATATTTCTAGTTGTCCAGATAATTTCTTTCTATTTTTAGTAGAGACGGGGTCTTGCTCTTGCTCAGGCTGGTTTCGAACTCCTGACCTCAAACGATCCTCCCTCCTCGGCCTCCCAGAGTGCTAGGATTACAGGCGTGAGCCACCGCACCCGGCCTGAAACGCATTTTAAGGACAGAATCTTTCTTTATTGCTATGACTTTTTCAGTTTTATAGTTATAATCCTCCTAATTTATCAACAGTTTGCTTTAGTGATTTGCCTCTAATGAATCTTTTCCAAACAATAAATTCTTTTTATATTAGTATTTCATTGGTTTTCCCTGATATTTTATTAAATCATGAATTTGCAACAACCAGTACAATTGTCATAAATAGGTTTCAGAACAAACACAAGTGATTCTTGGCAAGAATACAGCTCCACGAGGAGGAGCAGACATGCAGATGCACACTGCAGGGTAGCAGCCAACTAGCTATGAGTGAGAAAAAGGTTTTGTAGTTTTAGCACAAGCTTTGCCTTGAGTGGCCTGAAAAGCTATGTATTAATAATGATCTACGCTGTGTGACAATGAGAAACATCATGTAAAGTTTTCATTGGGCAAAGATGTGTAGCTCATACTTTTAATAGAATATTAAAGTTATTACAAGTGAATGTACAGTGCAGCACTTACTTAAGCTGGCATGACAACTCAATGGAGATTTGTTTATTTGGGCTGAGACAGAGTATTGTAAAGAGTACTTAATTTGAAGTCAGAAAACCTGCCTCCCAGTCTCTGCTCAGACATTCAGTACCTGGGTGAGCTTGGTCTTCACTTGACCGATCTCAGTGTGCCCACCTGGGTGTCTGAATGTCATATCCTGAATAAAGATTTAGACTCAGTCTATGGGGGTCCAAAACTATCACTACTGTGAGAGGAGAATTTGGAGAAAATTATCAGTTTTGTAGGAATACACATTACACTGCATTGGAGTGTATATTGGAGAGCTCTAAGTTGCAAACAATAGACATCAACTCTGGGTGTTTAAGCAGAAAAAGAGTTTGTCAAAAGGATATGAGAGTAACTTACAAAATCTCTGGGAGGGCTGCAATGCCAGGCCCGAGGTAAAGCTGTAAGAATCAACATCCCAAACCCTGCATTAGAGCTGGTTTTCAGCTGCCGCCGAGACATAGATGTAAACATTTGTACCACTCTGCCCCAGAAAATCATTTTAACACGACCAATGCTGACACTGCTACTCTCCCTGCCACTGCTCTACCTTTTAGTCACTGCTCCCTGCTGCTGCTGCCAGAGAGAGAGAGCGAGAGAGAGAGAGAGACTTTATTTTGTTCATCATTGTATCCGCAATGTC
>NW_012135858.1:2610377-2631595 GCF_000956105.1 Propithecus coquereli
GCTACTCTCCCTGCCACTGCTCTACCTTTTAGTCACTGCTCCCCGCTGTTGCTGCCAGAGAGAGAGAGCGAGAGAGAGAGAGAGAGAGAGAGAGAGAGAGAGAGAGAGAGAGAGAGAAACACTCCCCATTTTTTCCTGCTTAAGTCCCTAGATCCTGAGTCAAGTCCCATGTGAATGGGTCTCTTTTTGCTGAAGCCTTGGTTACAAGCCTGAGCCTAGTTATAAATTTATAAATAATGCTAGGAGAGCAAGTACTTACCATTTTTATCTTCAATAGCAAGCTTTTCTGATAAGGATGCACCAAACATAGAAAGGGTTTTAAATTCTGAGTAGCCAAAATTAATGTCAGATGTCCACCTAGGCACAAAACAGCCATGCTGAGGCCACCATGAAGTGCAGGAATGCTGAAAGATTTGTGCCTAAGTGAATGGAAACTGTCCAGAAAGGAAAATCAAGAAGACCTCTGTCCTCACTTTGGAAGGAGGCAAACTGGAGGGAAATCTAACATGGGGACAGTTGGGAATTGCAGTTTTACATTTGTTCTCGAGGTAAGGAGAATCAAGATGAGTGTCCAGGCCTTAACTAGTACTTTTTAGGGGTGATGAATGAGCACTTCTGTCTGCCTGCTGGAATGGACATAGGAATAGGATGTATCCCTAATGGGATAATGGAACAGTGCTACTGTGCTTTAATTTCCGAATTTTAGTAGTATTTAGGCAGCTGTGATTAACCTGACAAATCAAGGAGAGGGTAGTTTGAAGAGATCCAAACAGCTGAGCCAATCTGGCATTCCTTCCTCCTGCATCCTTGAGGGCCTCATCAGACAATGCCTTGGCTCCGCTCTTGGTATAGATTCTCTGTCAGGCTTCCAAGACTGGGTCCCAGTGATGCAGAATGCTAAAGTCACGGCCAAGATTCTTTTGGCTGTGGTCCTCTTCTGTGTCCATGGAGGCCATCGCTAATCCTGTTTTGGAATGGGGTGCATAAGGGAAGATCTCATTTGGAGATAATCAGCCCCCAGTTATCATACCCAAGGTGGCCTTTGAATTATGAGCCATTTATGAGCCATTTATATATTTAGCAAACATTTGTTGGACACCTACAGTGTTTGAGACATAGGGCCAGGTACCACAGTGGTTAGAGAGAGAGAGAGAGAGGGAGGAGGAACCCACAGCCCTGGGCTCAGAGAGATTAAAGGAAAGAACTGATGTATCGCATGGAATACTGATTGGAAAGGACTTCTTTATATGTTAGTGTAAAAGGGAAAAGTTTCTGTTTTCATCTTGGGCTGCCCTGGACTGTGAAAATCCTCCTCCTCGGGGAGCTGGTTGTGTTTGAGAGGGAGCTGATGAGTGCTGAACCTGGGTGGCACCAGTTAACGAGGGTAGATGAGGCTCCCAAGCCTCAGTGAAACCGTCTGGACCCAGCTGCAGCCAAATCCCAAATCTCTGGGTGTGAGTGCCAGATCTACTTGGGACAGCCTGGTTGGGAGTCTTTTAGTTGCCAGTTTAAGGTTAAAATAATACTCTTTATATTTCAATTTCTGCCAGACTGACTCCTTTGTGGCTTATTTTGCATCATTTAAGCACATGGAGAAATGAGTGCAGGTGGTCAAAAGAATTCTAATGAAGTCAAGTTTCTACTTCAATTGCATAATATTTGAGCCTTTTCCCTGAAGAGAGGAACTGTTTTCCCTGGGTTCTGACAACTCCTTTATTGTCAAAGCAGGGAAGCCCATCCCATGGCTTCCTACTTTGGAAAACAAAAGCTTTGATGTCCGCTGAGACAGATCTTAGGCACAGACTTTGGGATGTGGAACAGAGCCTTTCTTCTATAGCGAAAACTCTTGAGCAAAACTTTTGGGGACTTTGATGAAGAAAGTCCAGGCACTGCATGAGGCAGAGTAAGAATACATGGTGCTGTGTGTGAGGAAACTCATCGCGTCTTGCACATGACGGCGTTTGCAAGCGCTGGATAATACCTCTCTGGCAGTCCTGCCTACCTGTGGGTGGGCACTCAGGCCGCTTTACAAATATTTGTGAGAATACTTTTATTCACAGATGTATTCACAAATCTCTAGCACTTTAGGCATCACTAGCGATATTGATCGTTCATGCTAACGATTTGGTAGAATTTGCATGTTTTCTTTATGACGTGGTGTAGCGATGCTGCGCCTAGGTTGAAGACTCCCAGGATGGTCCTGACATCCTTTACTGTAGTGAGAGTTGAGGTCTGTGCAACATTCAGATATAGCAGTGGAGCGTACATTGGTAAATGAACGCTTCCCTTCATCTTTTCTAAAGGAATGCCAGTTTTAGGGAGCAAGGAGCTGTTATATATCTACCTTAAAATTATTGCCCTTCTGAACAACTAGAGGTGGCCATTTTTCACAGTGCCTGTCAATGAGATTTACACTGAGGGTTTCATAGCAAGCTTTTGAGTTTCTGGTATAGGTATCCTTCCTTCCTTTTTGTTACTCTTTCTGTCTGGAATAGTCTGGGGATGCTGCATCCATTTCGTTGCAATAATTCAGACCAGCAGTCCCCAACCAGGAACTGGTTTCATGGAAGACAGGGCTGGGAGGTAGAGGGTGGCGGTTTGGGGGAGAGGAAGAGCTCAGGTGGTGATGCGGTGATGCGAGTGATGGGGAGTGGCTGTAAACACAGCTGGCCCACTGCTCACCTCCTGCTGTGAGGCCTGGTTCCTAAGTCTGATGGAAGACAGTTTTTCCACTGAGGAGAGGGGGGCGAAGCTCAGGCACTGATGGTGGCGTGGTTCCTAACAGGCCATAGACCAGTACCTGGCTGCTGCCAGGGGATTGGGGACCTCAGACTAAATCTAGCATTCAAGCAATGGCAGAGCAGAAAGCAAGAGTCTGGGTCCTTGACAGCATATTTGAAAAGCTGTAGTAGCTCTGGAGTGTTTCAATTCCAATTTCTTTTCTTTTCATTCTTTTTTGCTAATAGTAGCAAGTGTTAAGACTGCTTTTCTTTAAAGTTTTCATGGTTATGCATATTTAGAACACTATTTTATTTGTCCTGTTTTGTTAAAAAAAGTTAGCATTTCTAAAAGAAAAAAAGCCATGCCCTCCCATTTCAAATTGTTCTGCCACAGCTTGTGTATTTAAGTCATTTGTAAATCTCTTCATAACAGCAGTAATTTCTCTTTCTGACTGGTACAGTATCCTAATTACAAAGATATTCTTATGCAGTTGCATGAGAAGATTATTTTGTACTTGTCTTAATACCTTGCATGTAATAAACATGGCTTAAGAAAACTTTCTGGGACTTCAAATAAGAAACCTCGGTGTTGCCTAACTCTCCTATTCTAGGTGACCCTCTTGCCATGAGGAAGACCATGGCGTGCAGTGGTCACATGATCTCATTTTCAATCAAGTTCCTGAATCTTAATAATTTAAGCCCCAATCACCAAGCTTTGGATTAGAATTCCACCTTTGCTGCTACTAAAAGCTGGGCAACGAGGAGACACAGTGGTGGGGAACTAAAGATAATAAGGATAAGGTGGCCAGCTGGAGGAGTGGTTCTCATCCTTAGCTGCACATTGCAGTCTCCTAGGGAGCTTGAGGTTGGCTGCCTGGTCTCATCCCCAGAGACTGATTTGATGTACACTTGGGCACCTGACTTTTAAAAGCTCCCCAGGTCATTCAAATGTGCATTGATGGCTGAGAATCAGATGGCTATCTTGGATCGTTTCTCTCCTGGAGCTGTTAATCTGTACATTTCATATTAGAGCATGCTGTGGGGAAAAGTGCATGGTTGGCCAATCATGAGGATTAAAATAGTTTCAGAAAATATAACCCTTTGCAATATCAAATATAGGTGTTTTACCCAGTAGTTAATATTTCATGTAGAAAAGTTCTTAAGTCCCTTTTCTATGTTTAAAAATAAGAATACTAAATAGTGTACTAGAATTCTACTAGTCACCTTCAGGGTTCATTCAGTTCTCAAAAGCCCCCTGCACCATGACCTCTAGTAAAGACTTTCTTGACTTACTGTTAGCAAAAATCCGTGCAATTAAGGCATTGCCTTTTTTCTCCTTCTAGAAAAACATCTGGACAACAGCCCAAACTGGGATGGTTTCAAGTTCTTATGCAGTTTCATGTTCTGAACCTAACAGGTGGATTTTTGGCTCAAATAGTTTATGACTCATAGTGTTGTACCTTACATTTGTCTTTCATAAATGGAAGCCACAAAAGAACATTTCATTAATGCCTAGAAATTTCTCTCTAAGTACTTCCTGCAGAGAAGGAAAGTGGGAGGGAATTTTTTAACACTGGGGCTTTCCTTCCTTTGTCTTTATTTTTCTTTTTACTTATTTTGATTTTTTGTTACACTTACGTTTATGAGAGCATCTTCCCCAAGTGCTGAAATGTGAGCGTCCTTATAAACCCTTGTGGACCAGCTGAATTCAATTCAGATTTCTTATTATGTGAAAAATAAACATTTAGGTCAGAGCTTCTGTAAATCAAGTTTTTTGTTGATTATAAATGAATGCAATCCTTACTGATCTAGGTGGCATTGTCAGAACTTCAAATTAGCAAAATGTTGAAGACTGAAGTAGAAGCTAACAATAATCCTTGTTCAATGCATGGAAAGAATGACTTCCAAAGTCATACTTTTAAGAGATCTGTTGTAATTTATAATGAGAGAATGACTAAAAATTTATAATGAAGGAATATCATGTTTCCAAGTAATTTCACCAAGAAAGCTTTAATCTAAAGCACAAATATTGTACACTAAGTTTTTGAGAATTATTACATAAGGTAAAGCTGTCCCATAGTTGACTGATGAAGAATTCTTAATCTGGAGAGTAAAAAATTTGTGAATTCACCATTGTTCAGGGGAGAATGAACTTTAGTTTTAAACACCAATACTAGTTATGCAGACAAAAATATACACCAATGGATAAGGATGATTTATCCAGTTCCCTTGATTGTGGGCTTGGGACTAGTGGCATTAGTCTCACCTGGGAATTTGTAAAAAATGCAAATACTTGGGTCCTAGTTCAGACCCACTGATTTGGAAGTGCTAGGGGTGGAGTCCAGCAATCTGTGTTTTAGCATGCCCTCTAGCTGATTCTGAAGCAAGATGAAGATTGAGAATTCCTGCTTTAGATTGATTTCCATATGTTAGAACAACCAAGACTGTTCCCCTTCCCAAATTCTAGGGTCGTCAACATCTTTCTGATTTGTGACTTGGCCTCCTGGTGCTCATCTTCAGAGTACCCCGTGATGGTAAAATAAGAAGTTGGCATTCTGCTTTTCAAATCAATGCCATCTAAGATGTATTCCCTTCCTCCCAGGAGCCCTAGGTGAACCACTAATATCATGTTTCTAAATTCGAGTTAATCTATTTTACTGATGGGAGTCTCAGTCTGAAGCAATTGATTTCTCTTTATTTATTTTTCCAATAATAAGAGACTCCAAATTATAATAAAATTTCTTTTTAATTTAAAAGAACTTTTCAAAGCTAAAAAATTAGGATTTGCTGTCAATAATCCAGAAGGTAAACAATCTAGCATCAGCTAATTGTCTTTTGACTGTGAGTAGATAAAAAGAACAATATAGCAAATAGATCTTTCTGGTCAGCTAAGATGATTTTCTGGCTTAAGCACTTTATAAAAGGTTAGCTCTACAACTAAATTCAGCACGCATTAATAAAAAGGTAAATAATACATGAGGAGCTTTGTTTATTTATATCAAAGCTATCAAAATTAATGACCTATTTTTTTTCCTCATAAAACGTCTTTAAAATGAAATGGATCTACCTTTAAATTAAGTCTGATTTGATGGATTCTGGCAGGGAATGTCTTAAATCTTCCCTGCCTTATGACAACATTATAATTCTTTGTTCCAGAAGATGGAAGCAGGTACATGCAAAAGAAGGATTTGATGGTGATGCAGCTTCAATTAGAAAAGAACTAATAGGCTGGGCATGGTGGCTCACACCTGTAATCCCAGCTCTTTGGGAGGCCAAGGCCAAAGGATCACTTGAGGCCAGGAGTTCAAGATCAGCCTGGGCAATATAGTGAGACCCAGTCTCTACCAAAAAAAAAAAAAGCTAGAAATGGTAGTTCATACCTCTAGTCCCAACTACTCTGGAGCCTGAGGCAGGAAGATCGCTTGAGCCCAGGAGTTCAAGGATGCGGTGAGCTATGATCACACCACTGAACTCCAGCCTAGGTGACAGAGCAAGACACTGTCTCTAAAACAAAATAAAACAACAAAAACCCATAATTCATGCCTGAGTGGGACACGTGTTTACTAGAAGTTGGTCAAATTTTTGTTTAATTTAAGATGTTTGTTAGAAATAAAATTAATTATTGATTTTATCATATGGATTTTTTTCTGGTGTACGTTTATGGGTATATGTTAGTGTGGTGAAGTGTGTGGGAATAATATGACTCAGCTAAAAATAGAGAGTAATATACAATAATTAAATATACACTGAATCCTTATTGTAACATAATCTGCTATAACAATGTATTTGAAGGAGCACAAGTCCCCCTGGATCTCTTTAACAGTGGCTTAGCTACACATATATTAGTAAACTTTAAAAAAGTTGAATACTCAGGGATAAAAGATAAAACAGTGGTTCCAAGGGGTGGGGAGAGAGGGAGGGGATGGGGAAATGTAGGTCAAAAGATACAAAGTAACAGAGATATAAGATGAACATGTGTAGAAAGCTAATGTACAACATGAGGGTTATACTGAATCATATTGTACTGTACTCAGGATTTTTGCTAAAAGAGTAGGTTTTAGGTGCTCTTGCCCCAAAGAAAAAAATGGATAACTACGTGAGATGATGGATATGCTAATTTGCTTGACTATAGTAAACTTTCACTGTCTGTATGTATAGCCATGTGCCGCATAAGGATGTTTCAGTCAATGATGGACCACATATATGACAGATGACAGTGGTCTCATACGATAATAATGGAGCTGAAAAATTCCTATCGCCTAGTGACATGGTAGCCGTCATACAGTCCTAGCTCAACGCATTACTCACATGTTTGTGTGATGCTGGGGTAAACAAATTCACTGCATTGCCAGTTGGATGAAAGTATAGCACATACAATTATGGATAGTACCTAATATTTAATAATGATAATAAACAACTATGTTACTGGTTTGTGTATTTACTACAGTATACTTTTTTTTTTTTTTTTTTAGAGACAGTGTCTCACTGTGTTGCCCAGGCTGGAGTGCAGCGGCTATTCACAGGCATGATCATAGTGTGCTACAGCCTTGAACTCCTGGGCTGAAGCCAGCCTCCCGCCTCAGCTCCCGGGGCAGCTGGGACTACAGACACACATCACCACGCCCCGCTATGCTATACTTTGTATCATTATTTTAGAGTGTACTCTGCTACTTATAAATAGAAAAGTTACCTGTAAAACAGCCTAAGGCAGGTGGTTCAGGAGGTGTCCAGAAGGCGTTGTTATCACAGAAGATAATAGCTCCATGAGTGTAGAGACCTTTTCTGTGTTTACGTGTTTAGACACAAATACTTACCACTGTGTTACAATTGCCACACTATTCAGTACAGTGACAGGCTGTACGTCTCATTGCCCCTGAGGACCTTTTAGTGGGCCAGGACGTGAAGGTGGGAGACAGCGATATGGATGACCTTGATCCTGTGTAGGCCTAGGCTAATGTGTGTGTTTGTGTTTTAGTTTTTAATAAAAAAGTTTAAAAAGTTAAAAAAAAATAAAAAATTTTAGAAATAGGAAAAAGCTTATGGAATAAGGCTATTAAAAATATTTTTGTACAGCTGTACAATGTGAATTTTAAGGTAAATGTTACAGAAAAGTTGAAAAGTTAAAACAATTTAAAATTTTATGAAGTAAAAAGGTTATAGTAAGTTAAGGTTAATTTATTATTGAAGAACGAAAAGTATTTTAGAAATAAATTTAGAGTAGCTTAGGTATAGTCTACAGCAGCGTGCAGTGAGGTCCCAGGGCTTCCCTTCACTCACCACTCACTCGCTGACTCACCCAGAGCAGCTTCCAGTCCCGCAAGCTCCTTTCCTGGTAAGTCCCCACACAGGTGCACCATTTTTTATCTTTTATACTATACTTTTACTGTACCCTTTCTATATTTATGTGTTTATGCACAAATATTTACCATTGTGTTATAATTGCCTAAAGTATTCAGTACAGTAACATGCTGTGTAGGTTTGTAGCCCAGGAGCAATAGGCTATACCGCACAGCCTAGGTGTGCAGTAGGCTATAGCATCTAGGTTTGCGTAAGTACAGTCTATGATGTTCACACAAACACGAAATCGCCTAACAACACATTTCTCACATATCCCCCTTGTTAAGTGATGGATGATTGTATATCAAAACATCATGTTGTGCGCTTTGACTATGTATAATACAATTTAAAAAAAACTTTCATTTTACCTTATTTCCTGGAGTCAGGAATGCTATTATTTTACTGAGGATTCAGGTGTTATGTCAAAGATGTGTGTCATAAATGGCGGGCTGACGTTCAGTTGTCAGGTACCAGTAGGGCCATGGGTACCCATTGTCCATTCTGTTCCTGCCATTGAATACTTTAACTGTCAGCCCTGAATAAGCACAACCCTGACAGAGTCTAGCTGGGCAGGTGTGGCTAAGAAAAGTACTGAGGGTAAGTGCCCCAGCTTTTCCCGGGATCTGAAAATATTTTCACTGTTGGACACATCCAGGTAGAACACACATTTTAATTCTATGCTGGGATTCCTGATTACGCAAAATGATATCTGAGGTAGGGAGGAGGAAAAAAACATTAAGTGGTGTAAACTAAAAATAAAATCCTAAGCCCCCAACCAACTGAATGGATCCCCTCTTGGCCACGGGGACCCCAGAGAAATCTTAAAACCCGAGTTCCTGGCCATGATGGGACAGGGTGTCAGACACCCTCTCCCTTTTGTAGTTTAGACACAACAACTGACCAACATTAATGTTAAAATAGAGCTCATAAGACTGACTTTTTATGGCAGCAAGGTACCAAATTATAAACAGAGCCTAAGGCTGTGCCAGGCAAGGGGTGAATTATGCACCCCCACATTGAAAGAATTAAATGTTCTAACTGCCACAAGGTTTTTCTTTTTCCCTAGCACCTAAATGAGCACTGGCGTCGAGATAAGCAATATTAAAACAAGTACAGCTCCCGGCCAGACGTGGACTTCCATCCCCTGTTCCACAAGCCACAACTACAGCTTTGATCCAACAAGAAACTGATTTCAGTAACTTTCTGCTGATAAGAAGACCACCGATCATGGACCGGTGGTTGGTTTTACAGAGGCTGTGTAGTGGAGTACCTTTGGGCCCTGAAAAGACCTTTGACGTATAGGACCCAGTCGCAATACATTTAAATGTTTAAGCCTCCAACCTGAATTGAACAAGGGTCATATGTAACATGTATGTTTGTTCAGTATGCATGTGTTAGAACCACCTTCATGAATATTCATGGATCCTCCTATAACCTGTTGAATGTGTATCCTTGGCCACCCTGGTCAGCTTACATTCCGGTTTTATCCCTCCCTCCCTTAAGTGCCTGTCTCTGGTCTTTGCTGGAGGCTATACACCTCCCAGCCTGTCAGAATGACCACCTTGCAGGCTGGAACCCTTTATAAGAAATAAAGCTCTTTTTTTCCAAATTTGTAGATCTTATGACTTTTAAGTTAACAGTGGGTAGAGGTAGACTAAAGATTTAATTTAAAAAATACTAGGGCAGAGTCGGGGGAAGTGGGGATCTTCATGGTATCAAGATAATCCCAGTGGGCATCAGATGGGTTCAGATTTTACCCATCTGCAGGGCCAGATGTGCCACCTACACCTATGGCCATTTTCAATTGTCTTGCTTCATTGCTATGCCTCCTATTTTACAGAGACCTTCTGTTGCTGGTAATATAAAGTTTTAAATCTAATAATCAAACCACCCAGCTGTAAAAGTGTTTATGCTACGGAACCCGGTTCCAGGCAGGTTGACTTTGAAGCTCAGGTTTAGAGGTATTTCTAAGTCTACCGTCTTTTGCCCTTAAGAAAATATACACACAGAGAAAAATTGCCTGGGGCAGTGGTTTACTCAGTCTCTGCAGATTTGCACATAGAATGAAGACATTAATTGGTTGCTGGCCAGGGCAGCATCACTTGGTATCGACCTCGGTGTTGCTCTGTGAGCTGTCCTCAACTGTGAGGATAGTTCTTGGTCTGGCGTCTCTCATGATTTGAAAACCAGTCTAGGGTGGGAACCTGTGGTCTTGCAGCCACATGTGGCCTTCTGGATCCTTGAGTACAGCCTTTTGACTGGATCCAAATTTTACAGAACAAATCTTCTTATTAAAAGGGGTGCAGCAGAGAAAGATGAAGATTTTCTTGCCTCCTTTGGTGCTAAAAAAAGAACAATCTTGAATTCAGAAGGCTGCAGGGTTCCCTACCCCTGCACAGTTCTGTTTTTACCTTGTATAGAACAATTTCAGCTTTTTGAGTGAATTATTTAGATTCACAGTACTAATGAAGTTATCCAGTGGTTTGCAAACTATGATTTGCAGGGCCTCTGAGGGACAGCAGTCAGGAATAAGGTGAGCCTTAATTTGAGGGTCTGGGGTGGAGTTGGGATTTGCTACTCTTCCCTTTGGAGCAACTCTGTCTCTACCTGCTTTATAATTCGGTTTCCAGTATGATTTTGTTTGATGACAGTGTTCTTATGTTTAAAATAAAATGTGAAAAAATCTTGCTGTGCTGATTATTTGCTTTACGAGAAGTTTTCTAGTACATGCAAAGTGATTCAAATGAAGGCTCAAACAAGACCTGGAACTACTTCTTTTCTTGGATGCTTGGATACTTGTGTGGGGCCTGTCTTTGGTGGCCAGGCATTTCCTCTCACTGTCCTTTCCCCCATTATTTTTTTTCCTAAAAAGCTCTATTCCACAGAGACTCACATAATTGAGTCAGCTTGGGTCCTGTCTCTAAGGCGGGCACACAAGTTTGTGAGTTCGGATACACTCCACGTTCTTTATAAGTCTGTGGGCTCCTTGCACATCAGAGGATGAAAGCAGACTCAGGGTGTGGGTGCCATCTCATTCCTCAAGTTAGACGACCTTAGGCCTTACTCCGGTTCCTCTGGGACACACACACACACACACACACACACATGAATGCATATACATAAACAGTAAACATTAGCTTCTTTGGATCTTTAAGACATTTTCTCCCTGTTACATTTATCTCTTTTCAGTTCCCACCCTTTAACTTGTATGCAAAGTGTTGATGATTATTGTTACTGCTACATATAGATTTAGCTAAAGAGATTGAAAAGTTTCTTTTTTTTCCTACAGGTCTAATGCAAAGTCTTGTAAACTATTCCCTCTATAGTTGACACTGTAGATGCCATTTCTTTTTTCTTTTTTTTTTTTTTTGAGACAGAGTCTTGCTTTGTTGCTTAGGTAGAGTGCAGTCGTGTCATAGCTTGTTGCAGCCTCAAACTCCTGAGTTCAAGTGATCCTCCTGCCTCAGCCTCCCGAGTAACTGGGACTATAGGTGCACACACCACTGCGCCTGGCTAATTTTTCTACTTTTTTAGTAGAGACGGGGTCTCACTCTTGCTGAGGCTGGTCTCTAGCTCCTGACCTCAAGCGATCCTCTTACCTCAGCCTCCCAGAGTGCTAGGATTACAGGTGTGAGCCACTGCACCTGGTCTGTGTAGATGCCATTTCTAAAGCTTTATATTGCTTCTTATTTTGAACCATGTTAATCTCCAGTGCTTTCCTCAGAAAGGACTATTCCACTTTTGACTGCCGGCTGCTCCTGTGCCCTGGCAGTGGGCGGCTATGGTGTGGTTCTTTAAATGCTCACTCTTTCCACTGTCTGGGCTTGTCCCTTCTCCCCATCTGAATTCTGTGTGCCCAAAAGCACAGCTTCTGCTCTCCAGAAATTTGTCCTTGATATTTACTTTAAAAACATTGCCTCCCAATCCTGGCATTATAGCCAACTGTCTGGAAGCTTTTAAAAAATATCGAGGCCTAGTTTCCCACTTCTAGGAATTCTGAATTAACTGGAGCATGGGCCCAGTCATAACTATGTAGTCAAAGCTCCCCAGGTGATTCCCATGTGCATCCAGACCTGAGATCACTGTCTTATGGCTGGCAGGGGTTTTAGGTGACAGTCGGCCTAGTGATGTCAGCCGAGGCCTTCCCAGGTCTCTAGAATGGGATAGGAACATTCTCAGATTGTTTTCCCCATTCTAGCAGCATCTGCATCACCTGGGAACTTCCTAGAACTACAAATTCCCCAGCCCACCCCAGACCTACTGAACGAGAAACCCTGGGAGTGAGGCACAGGGATGTGCTTTAACAGCCCTCCGGTGATTCTGACGCAGGTTACAGTGTGGGAACCACTGCTGCAATCCCCACTTCCATGGCTCGATGCTGTCCAAGGCATCTCCTAGATTTCCACGCATTCTCTGGATCTGTTGTTCTTCCCAAGCCCTCTGCTTCCTGGCTCCAGGTCCTTGTGGCTGACTCTGCTGCAGCACGTTGACTTCCGTGGAAATCTCTACACCCCTCCAAAGCATCTGCGCACACAGAAAGCATTTATGAACATGTAGACTTTACTGAAACTACACAGAGGAGTGGTGAGGAGTATTTATATCACACACCCTGGAGGAAACAAGTGAACAGTGGTCTATTAGAAATTCCTGTTCTGTCTTTTCAGCTGTGTTGCCCTAGAGTCTGTTCTTCTGCCCCTTGAGACATACACCACTCAGCTTCTTCCCTTCTCATTAGCTCCTTTGAATCTTCAAAATATCATCTTTCTATTGTGTTGATCTCTCACCAATTTCCACTTGCTAACTTGCATTCGCAAACCCATAAAAACATTAGTTGAACAAAAAACTGCCGTTTAATTGGATTTACCCCGCCAGACAGCAGTTATAGATCACACGGCATTTTTTTTTCTGTTGCTTTTTCTGCTACATAACTCGAAGACAAGCGGGCTAAGGCAGGTTCAGTTCTCGTAGCTACAGAGAACAATAGATATCATGACGGTGGCTCTTCTTCCTGTTTTGACCTGTCACTTGATCCCATATGTAAAGTGGATCAAAATAGTGCCAAAGAAATGCCTGAAAAATAAAAATTCCAATCAGGTGGTTGCTTTACCTGAGTAATAGCAAGCCACCAATTTGACTTTTTTTCTTTCATGTTTTTCCTTTTCTTATACAACTGAGTTTTGGGGGGTGGAGGAGAGTGTCAGGCAGCCATAGCTTTATTTGTCAGTCTCCAAAATGATGAGCTTGGTCTACTTCATTTCCAAGTGGGTGACAAGAGAAACGTGCTTCAAAATGAACAAAGATGGGGAAAATTCTTCAAGGAAATAGATCCTCTAAATGCCAGAGGACAACCTGAAATTTGTATTAGACGTCTCTAGAAATAAGAACCGCTAATGAATAAATCAGCTTGGTAGTGATTTTAAATATGTCCAAGATGAGGAAGTTTTTACTTTACTTGACAAGGAAATAAAGACAGTGAATAGATTATTCAATGGACTGCTGATGTGACTCAACATCCATTCTGGCAGGTGCACCGTGCTCAAATATACATGATAATAGTTTAAATGTAAATAAGGTTAATGAATTTTAATATTCCTCTGAATCTTGTATTCATACTTCCATTTGCATAGTGACTTATTTCTCAAGTCCCTTTGTAAATATTGTAATGAAATAAACATAAGAGGCGAGCACAAATGAGTGCATACAATTAACTCGGCAGACGGCCCTCCATGAAGGCAAATTCGAATCATATCGCAGGATCGCAGACGTCCGGGATGGACGAATTGCATAAGTAAACCAGCTGATTCTTCTTTTCTAGTGGGGAATTATTCTGTTTAGGAGGTTTTCAAAAGAGCAGCTTGGTTAACTTTATGTGCCTCAAGTGACAAGGTTTCTGCACTTGCCTGTAATAGAATATTTGCTATGTTCCATCTGAAACAACTTGGGTCCCAGGGATGTGGTGTAAGGGATGAAGGACGGAGGGGCCTACCGATGTCACCTGGGGCATAAACGTTGTCAGAGGGAGAGGGTGGCCTCATGCTGGGTGTGCTTAGGCAGGCCCCAAGCTAACCTAGGAAGCATTGCAGCACAAAGACTCCTGTCCCTTAGCATTCACTTTTTCTACTGCCAATTTTGAAAAATAAAAATTAAAAAAGTCACTCTTTCCCCTCTTCACTATTGTCCTGGCAAAGGTAAGATATGTTGGTCTTAAACCCTTGTTAATTAAGAGTGATGTTTAAAGTAGATAATGATGATTATATCTTTCAGCCTTTTCTTTACCCCTAAACCACCCTTAGAATCATTGAACTTTCTGGTCTTTGTTGAACACACTGTACTCTTTCAGGCCTCTGAATTTGTGCCGATGCTATTGCAGGATGGCGGCATGAGTGTGGGGGTCACAGCGTGGAACCCAGGTACTAGAATCAGGACGCCCCATTCAAATCCCGTGTAAAACAGGAATATTAAGAGTAGCTACCCCACGTGTTTGTCGAGTAAGTTCAATGGGTGACTACATGTAAAATGTTTGGCAGAATGCCAGGGGTTGCCAAGTGCTTATAAGCTTTAGCTCTCACTAATTCCTCTGCTTGAGATGCAATTTCTCCTCCTCTATAAAACTCTTTTGCACTCTGGGTTGAACGCTGCTACCCCACTTCGTCAGCTTTCTAACTCAAGGCAGAATTAATTTCTTGTTCCTCTTATGTTTTCCTGGCACATTTTAATATTTCCATCATTGCGTAGTATTCGTCAATGTATATTAAAGTTAGTCCCCAAATATTTCTCCTGTTCCCAAGCTTTAAATTCCTTGAGGGCTGGACCATATTTTAGCCATCTATCTATCATCCTTTAGCACCCAAAATAAGCCTTAGATATAGCAGATGCTTGATATTTGCTGTGGGATTGAACATAAGCCTGTAGAAGCATTTAGGTTTTTGATAAGTCTGGCTGAACACTTACAGTGTGCCCAGTCTTGCTCTGGATGTGTGTATGGATAAAGAGACTGTTTATTGCTCCTTGTTGACTGTAGAACCTAAGTCATCTGTCAATGTAATTGGGCTGTAATAAAATGGGCAAGACGGAGGGGGCAGGGTGCATGGAGCGGAAAGGGGCTGGAATTTTGCTTTCCATTTAGCAACGGAAAGCCACATTTGTGAGATCTTTGGCCACATTTGTGAGATCAGTTTTTGAATAGCCTTTGCATATTTGGAGCAATTCCCATATTACGAGTCTCAGTGTCCCTTGCAGTGGGACGTAAGTGTGGCATGCTGGGCTTTCAATATGGCACGCTTCTGTGAGGCTTTGCTTTGAAAAGGCATGAGGAAACAGGGCCATGCTGACTTTTCTTCTCTGGTTTGCATGTGTAGAGGCCAAGGGAAAACTTACTTTTTGCCCTGTGAAGGTTCACTGAAAATCAGCTGACAAAAGGCAGATTAATAGGAGAAATGGTGTCCAAATTTATCAATGTGCATGGGGAAAATCACAGTCCAATTACTGCACCATGCAATGGGTTACAGATGGTTATATGCCATTCTTCTTAGGGAAAGGGGGATCAGGGAGTTGAGATGATTTTAGGGGGGTAATAAATGATGTTATGGGAATTCAATAGGCTTGAAGAACATACAATGGCTTGGGACAAAGTTTGTTGGGCCTGCAGAGCAGACGATCGTTTGTGACAAAAGTCTGTCCAGGTGTGGTGACAGATTTCAGTCTCTCTTCCTGAAATATGAGTTCAGTTAATGAAAACTCAGGGAAGGGACCAGAGGTAATTGGTGGGTCTGGACTTTAGACAGATAAGGGAACTTCAGAGAACAACTTTGTCTTGCGCTGAGAGAGAGCGAGAGAGCGAGAGAGCGAGAGAGAGAGAGAGAGAGAGAGAGAGAGAGAGAGAGAGAGAGGAGGGGGAGGGAAGTTCAGAGAGAACTTGAGGCTACTTCTTTAGCTCAGCACATCAAAGAGCCATATTTTGGGGTATTGGTTTCTGAAACCAGCACATGGCTATGGAGTGGCAGAGGTACTAAGAAAAAGTAGCATGTGCACTGGAGGTGTAGCTGGTACAGTAAAGCCAAGATCTAGAATTTAACTCATGAAAATAGCAGCAAAATGACTGTCCTCATTAGGCCAGTTCTGTGGCATCATTTGGGGCATTTGCCTACAAGACAAATCTCCAGTTTCCATATGATTTTGTAAGTTATGTAATATATTTTAATTAATCTTTTTTCCACTTAAATTAGCCAGAGGGCTTCTGTTATTTTCCACCAAAACTCCTGACTAACAGAGCTGCTATTAAATCAACTTCTCTTGTCCAGGATTTTCAGGGGATGGTGATGATAATAAAAATGTGGGTTGTTTGGAGCTGTGGACGTAAAATCAGAGCAAGAATTCAGAATGGTCCTCCAGATGTCACGTAGCAATTGTTAACTGCCAAAGAAATTTAAAAAATCATACAGTTCAGTTATTTTCAGTGGAATATTCAAGAACAATTAGTTTTTTTAATTTATAAAAAGCTGGATTATAAAGTCTGAAATGTGCCTCGATGTTTGACCCAGTCATTGCAGGTTACAGAGCAGGAGTGTGAGTTAGTGCCTTTGTCTGAGATCTGTCCAGGCTCTGGAAAGCAAACCGGTTACAAACTACAGAGGGAGCTGGAATCAGGAAACTAGGAGGCTGAAATGAAATGAAGCGAGAGCTTCCGGGGGAAAATTATCGAGCATAAAAGAAGGTCAGGAAGAGTTCAGTTGGGATTTTCTGAAGGGAAAAAAGACTGGGAGAAAGTAAAGAGATCAGAAAATTGTTATAAGAGTAATAATAATAGATTAAAAAATAGGGAAGAATTAAAAGATATGATTAACAGCTGTCACTACTTCAATTGACAAAGCTGGTTAATTGCCCGTGTAATCCTAGTATATAATTTCCCACCAAGTACACTTCACTCAGGAGAGTCATAAATGAATTGCATATGTTCCTTTTGTTAGGCTGCTGAGGACATGAATCCAATGGTTTTGACTTACAAGGAATGGTGAAAACTAGCCCTGCGTATATATATGAAAGGGTCTTTCCTCCTTTCTGTTTACAGGGCGAAGGCCTTTTGGAGCTGAGATTGAACACAGGGCTCGTGTCTGTCTCTCTTCATTATGCAGATGCAAAGCTGAGGCCCAGAGAGCTGAGCTGACCTGTTCCAAGCCAGCCTTCCTGGGACACTGCATATTGTGACATAAACGTCAGGAATTCATTATTAGACTCTTTGCTTTATGACGACTAACCCATCGTCACACAAAAAATCTCCAGTCTAAAAAAAAAATCCTCCTCCTTAAGTACATATCCAAATCTCACCTCGTTACAGGTCATTAAATATGAAATGTCTGATTTTGAATCAAAAGTGTAGTTTATTATATCTCAACCAAGAATCATACAATTAATCAAAGTATGTGCCTAAACTGTCACAGTTTTGCCATCTTCATAGTAGCTTGTTTATGCCAGCAGTGAAGAAGCCTGAAGAGTGAGTGGTGATGAAATCTTGAATTTGAAAGGCGTTTTCCACAGCTTGTTGAGAATTCAATATTTTTTTCTTGCAAGAAGTGGTCCAAAGCCTGGAAGAAGTGGTAGTCAGTTGGTGCAAGGTCTGGTGAATATGGTAGATGACAGTTTCCAAGTCCAGCCTCTATAGTTGGAGCAGTGTTGTCTGTGCAACATGTGGTCCAGCATTGTCTTGCAAGGGGATTGGGCTGTCTCTATTAACCATTCTCAACTGCTTAATCATAAGCATCCTCATCATTTCATCCAGTTGGTTGCAGTAAGCATCTACTGTAATGGATTGACCAGGTTTCATGAAGCCGTAGTGGATAATACCAACGCTGGACCACCAAACAGACACTATTAGCTTTTTTGGATGAATATTCAGTTTGGGACTGTGTTTCAGCACTTCATATTTATCCAACGTTGTGCTGAACACTTGCAATTGTCAAAAAGAATCCATTTTTCATCACATGTGACAATACGGTGTAGAAATGGTTCGTCTTTATGGTGGGACAGCAAAGAAAGGCAAGCTTCGAGATGATTTCTCTTCTGACGATGCTCCTTTAATTCAAGTGGAAGCTATCTATCCAGCTTCTTTACTTTGCCCATTTGTTTCACATGGTCCACTATTGGAATATTAAGGTCAAACCTTGCTGCTTATTCACACGTAGGTTGAGATGGATTCGCTTCCACTACAGCTTTCAGCTCATCATTATCCACCTTGGTCTCAGGTCACCCACGTGGCTCATTTTCAAGATTAAAATCATCAGAATGGAACTTTTCAAATCAACAATGTACTGTGCATTCATTAGCCACATTCTCCCCAAACACTTGTTGATATTTTGAGTTGTCTGTGCAGCATTGTTTCCACGACAGAATTCATATTTGAAAATAACAGAAATTTTTGACTTATCCATGATTTCACAACAATTGCTCTAAAAAAACAGTTTGAAAGGTAATCACAAGCCAAACTGTGTGTTTGAAATAATAAGGATGTACCTTCACAATAAAAATAAAACAAGACATGTCAAAGTGAAATATCAGAGATATCAACTGCCAAACTTAGTACTTAAGGAAATCGGACATTTCATACTTAATAACCTAATAATTACTCAGTTCTCAGCCACTCAGAGGAAGACAGTGGTGCCATGCATGTTCTGATCAATGGTAGACAGAGGCAAAGCCTAAACAAATTGCTAGGGTGTGTTTCTTTATCTCCTTCTTTTCTCTTTGTCCTTCATTCCTTGATACTTGACAGATGTTAAATGCAAAGAACAGCAGGGTGAATGCAAAAGGCCTTTTCACTCTCAAAGGTGGGTGGGTGCACTTGGATACTTCTAGGTATTCTAGTCTTGCAAACACTGGGCAAAAGAAACCTTCCCTTTCCCTTCATTTCCAGCATACAGATTTCTTTTCTGTCTACACTAGAGAACTTTTTCCTTTACATGTCTTTGGATTTTGAAAGATTTAATACATTCTAGGTAGAAAATAAATTTGTCAGTTTCAGGTATTTGGCTGAGTCTTGGAGCCTGCAAGAAAAGCCTGCCTACTGCTGCCTTTTAGCAGTTCCTACATTCTGGCAAATTACAGGACTACAATTTCATTTCATTACATTTTAGGCTCTGGCACTACTGTGCTGTACTCCCATCACTGTCATTTGCCACCTATTTCTTTCTATGGTTTACTTGGATTATTCTAGTGATCCTTCGAAAATCTTAAAGGAATAGCAAGAGTTATCTTAAAAAAAAAAAAAGAAAGCCATTTTCCTGGGTTGTTGCTCAAGTTTTTTCTGGCTTTGATTCTGATTTCAGCTGTGGAGACCGAAGCTTATTTATTGATATAATAAGTAATCATTGTTGTTACATTTCTGTATTTTTCTATTTGAGTTTCTTTTATAATCTTTTTAAAAGAATGGAATATTTTTCTTGGGTTGCTGTAGCAACAGAAAGGTCTTAAAATCACTGAAGATATCATTATTTACAATCTGTTATAAATTTGGGTAGAATAAAAGGCATGCGTGTTCTGATATGTCAGAATTATACCAATATTAAATGGACCACCCACTTTCAGGCATCCCTCAAAGATACAAGTTGCACAAGGAAGAGTAGATTTGATTCAGAATCTCTAAGACTTGTTTGTTTGATCCTCTGTGTTTGTACTAGCCATTTTTTAAGATGAACCTTTTGATAATTCCACAATGTTCTTATTTTCTGAATGGTGCATCTTTCCATTTTAAGCCATCAGAGTCCCTTTGATGCCTTTTTAATGCCTTTCTAAGAATATTTATACACCACACTGTGAGCTTTGCATTGTTATCATATAGTCAATAATAATTGATCTTTGTCCTTCAAGACCTTGACATTTGCAGTTTGTCTTGGATCTCAATGTCTATAATACATATTTTATTGTGATTTTGAAAAGGTATAAATTGGGATTGGGCACAGGATAGTAGGTGACAATTCAACGTTTGCTTCCCGTGAGCCTAGACAGCTGTCTAGCTTCCTTATATCCATGGAGTTTTAAAGCTTTGTTGTTCTCTGCTAATTTTCACACCACATTAGCTATGTGTGTGCATATATGTATTTGTGTATATGAAAATAACCTTTGAGTGAGAGAGTAAAACTTTAGTGTTATGAAGATCTGCCCAAGAAACATGGCTCTTGATGAAAACATGATTTGGAAGACAGCCAGGAGGTACCAAAAATGATTCTCTATTAAAAAATTTGAGAATTTGTGAATGTCTGGGAACATGTGCTTGTGTCGAAGATTTGAAGAAATCTAGGAATTATACAAAATATGAGTAAAAAACATGTTACTTCCCTACAGAGTCCTTTGTGACTTACACGAAATATCTGTCAGCTTTACATTAAATTATTTATTGTCTTAATGGGCTTGTTTGTTTGTTTACATTGGCTATAATAGATATTATAAAACTCAAGGTATTATTAATAATTTTCTTTGCAACATAAACTTCATATCATCCCATGCTTTATTTACAAAGAAATTTCAGTTTGAATATGCAAATAGAAATAGCTGTCACTTTTTTCAGAATTGGCTTCGAATATTTTCATACTTTTATACTTCAAGTTTGAGAAATCTTTAGATTCATACACACTAGCTGGGTTACAATATAAGTGAAGTGTTTCAAAGATTTGTTGGCTAAGCAGTTTAACCATCCCAGAGGTGGAGACCTCTCTGAAGACAGCTGCTCATTGGGTCTGGCAGCAAAAGAATTAGAAATGTCGTGAGCCTTCCCTGGTCCTCTCTAGCCTGAAGAATGACTTCCAAGGCCTCATGCTGGCCTGCCTTAATTCCAAGACAAGTGTAAATTGAAAACCCAAGGGGAAAGAGGGATTAAACAGTGACACTACAATGTGCTGACTCAGTTGGTCTAGCAAAAAATCTATTATACCACAGATAATTTCTTCCACGACATTCATGTGGAAAATCCCTACTGTGAAATTCTATCCTTGGAACATTGACTTCACAGGATAACAGCTCATCAGGGGTAGGGGTTGTAACTTGGTGGCTTGATCTTAAATTAACTAGATATACAGGTCAGCCAAAGCTTACTGGCTTACAAACACATGTAGAGTATTTGTTATTGGGAGAAGACAGAAATGAAAGGCAGAGGAAAACAATTTTTTTTTTTTT
>NW_012135858.1:2633605-2644036 GCF_000956105.1 Propithecus coquereli
AAAATGGGTAATAGAAACAAATCCATGGGTGATCCAGATATCAGAGATATTAGACACAAACTCTAAAATGATTAATATGCTCAAGAACACAGATGATAAAATAGACAATTTCAATAAAAAAGAATCATATGAAAAAATAAAACAAAAATGTTAGACTAGAAGTGTCAGAATTCTTGTCTGGTTCTTAAAAAGCGTATATCGTCATGGATGTTTTTTTCTCGTACTTGCCTTTTTTGGTTTTCTTTGTGGTGGCCTCATGCCTCTATGATTGTCTACTGTCTCCTTTATGGTGAGTTCATCCCTATCTGGAGGCCCATCTCACTTACGGAAATTCTAGCTATGTTGAAGAAGCTACTCCAAAACTCACCTCCTTCTTCCCCCAGCCCCTGGCCCCAGGTAATTTCCATTCTATGGGCTGGAATTTGGCAGGGGTATGTAAAACAAATTCTGTTTTATAGCTGACCAACTTGCATCTTCATCCTTGGGAAATTGCTATGCTCTTCAATAGAACAGACTCTGGATGATAGTTGTTTTTTTTTTTTTTTTTTTTTTTTTGAGACACAGTCTCACTCTGTTGCCTGGGCTACAGTGCCGTGGCGTCATCCTAGCTCACAGCAACCTCAAACTCCTGGGCTCAAGCAATCCTCCTGCCTCAGCCTCCCAAGTAGCTGGGACTACAGGCATGCACCACCATGCCCGGCTAATTTTTTTTTTCTACATATTTTTAGTTGTCCAATTAATTTCTTTCTATTTTTAGTAGAGACAGGGTCTTGCTCTTGCTCAGGCTGGTTTCGAACTCCTGAGCTCAAACAATCCGCCCGCCTCGGCCTCCCAGAGAGCTAGGATTACAGGCGTGAGCCACCACGCCCAGCCTGGATGATAGTTTTATTTCTGTTAAAGGCTCTATTTCAGTCTCTCTGAATAATCCTGGACAGACATAGCCAACACATCAAGGCATGGTTTCTCACTGAGTTCAGATGTAGCTTTAGAATCTTTCTCAGTCACATTAAAGGCAACTATTACCAAATGATTGGGGTTGCTGTGTAAATGAAAACTTATTTTCTATCCTTGAGACTGATTATCTCCAAAAGCTCTGTTGGCTCTAGAATTCCACAGTTGTATCTGGTAGCTGCTTTTCAGTTGCTCTTCAGTACACGTGCAGGCAGGTAAGCACCGTGAAGATTGGGTGAGCAGCAGGAAGCAGTGATCTGATTACAGTTATTGATGCCTTTGTTTAACTTAAAATTGTGCCTATACCTTCACTCTTTTCTGCAATGTGTGTCAGTAGTCAAGTTAGTTGAAAGCCCTGATTTGAACTTTTTAAATCTAGTGTCTTTTGTGGTATTGGACCCGGACAAATCCAGCCTCCCTATGCCTCAAAGTGGCACCTCATCAAGCTGCGCCGGCCACAGATCCTTCTCTGCTGTCCTCAGACTTGCTCTGGCGCCTCCGACTGATTTACAAGATATCCTTACAGCAATTCATTTGCGTCAGGAATGGTTTCAAAAGGCTCTAGAAAATAGGATTTGAAGGCTCTGTTTCACCAGATAGACAAAAGCCTTTTCCCCCTTGACTTCTTTAAAAAAATGTGGTAAAGTACACAGAACATACAATTTACCATCTTAGCCATTTTTAAGTGGACAGTTCAATAGTGTTAAGTACATTCACATTATTGTGCAACCAATCTCCAGAATTCTTTTCATCTTATAAAACCAAAACTCTATATCTGTTAAACAACAACTCCTCATTCTTTTCTCTTCCCAGCCCCTGGCAACCACAATTCTGTTTTCTGTGTCTGTGAATTTGACTACTCTAAGCTTCGTATCTAAGCGCACTCATGCGGTATTTGTCTTTTTGTGACTGGCTTACTTCATGTAGCATAAAGTCCTTAAGTTTCATCCATGTCGTACCACATATAAGAATTCCCTTTTTTTTTAAGGCTGAATAGTATTCCACTGTAAGTATGGTCCACATTTTGTTTATCCATTCATCTGTCGATGGACACATGGGTGGCTTCCACCTTTTGGCAATTATGAATAATGCTGCTATGAACACGGGTGTACAAGTACTAGGTCATTAAATATGAAATGTCCAATTTTGAATTAAAAGTGTAGTTTATTATATCTTAAACAAGAAGCAGTACAATTAATCAAAGTATGCACCTAAACTATTGACACAGTTTTGCCGTCGTAATGGTAGCTTGTTTATGTCAACAGCGAAGACGCCTGAAGAGCTAGTGGTGATGAAATCTCGAAAGGCGTTTTCCACAGCTTGTTGAGAATTGAATATTTTTCCTTGCAAGCAGGGGTCCAAAGCCTGGAAGAAGTGGTAGTCAGTTGGTGCAAGGTGAATATGGTGGATGGCAGAGAGTTTCCAAGTCCAGCCTCTATAGTTGGAACAGCATTGTTTGTGCAACATGTGGTCCAGCGTTGTCTTGCAAGAGGATTGGTCTGTCTCTATTGACCAGTCTCAGCTGCTTAATCACAAGCATCCTCATCATTTCATTCAATTGGTTACAGTAGACATCTGCTGTTATCAACTGACAAGTTTTCATGAAGCTATAGTGGATAATACCAGCGCTGGACCACCAAACGGACACCATGAGCTTTTTTGGATCAATAATCAGTTTTGGACTGTGTTTCAACACTTCATCCTTATACAACCATTGTGCCAAACCCTTGTGATTCTCAAAAAGAATCCATTTTTCATCACAGATAACAATACGGTGTAGAAATGGTTCACCTTTATGCTGTGACAGCAAAGAAAGGCAAACTTCGAGACAATTTCTCTTCTGATGCTCATTTAATTCATGTGGAACCCATCAATCCAGCTTCTTTATTTTGCCCATTTGTTTCAAATGGTCTAATATTGGAATAGTAACGTCAAACCTTGCTACCAATTCATGCGTAGGTTGAGATGGATTCGCTTCCACTATAGCTTTCAGCTCATCATTATACACCTTGGTCTCAGGTCACCCATATGGCACCTTTTCAAGATTAAAATCACCAGAATGGAACTTCCAAAAACATCACTGTACTGTGCATTCATTAGCCACATCCTTCCCAAACACTTCATTGATATTTCGAGCTGTCTGCGTTGCACTGGTTTCACGAGGGAACTCATATTCAAAAATAACACTAATTTTTGACTTATCCATGATTTCACGAAAATTGCTCTAAAAACAATTCGAAAGATAATCACAAGCCAAAACGTGTGTTTGAAAGACTGAGGATGTAACTTCACAGTAAAACTAAAACTAATAAAAAACAAAAAAACAAGAGGTGTCAAAGTCAAATGCCAGAGTTATCAACTGTGAAACTTAGTACTTAAGGAAATAGGACATTCCATACTTAATAACCTAATAGCTCTTCAAATTCTTGCTCAATTCTTTAGGATATATAACCCAAAGTGGAATTGCTGCATCATATGGCGAGTGCTGTTTTTCATAGCAGCCATACCATTTTACATTCCTATCAACAGTGAACAGGGGTTCTAATTTCTCCACATCCTTCCCAACACTTGTTATTTTGTTTTTTTGATAGTAGTCATCCTAATGTGTGTGAAATGGTGACAAAGGCCTTTTTATTGAATTAATGTCTTATTGTATTTTAAAATTATTTTTCTAACATTTGTTTATAACAGCTATGTAAGGTAGACAACAGATATGGCCAAACTCATTACACTGCTGCTAGTCATCAGTCTTTAAAGCCTGCAGTTTAGCTTTTTTTTTGAAAATTTCTTACCAGTCATCTGCTATGTAATAATTGGCTAAAGAATTAGGGGCTTTAAATGAGCTTTAAGATGATATATCAGTTTTTACTTAAGTTAGGGCCTCCATGAATTAGTAAATTGTGGCTGGTAAAAGGATTAGAGGTTAGAGTAGAATCCTTAAGTTCTACCAAATTTAACTGATCATATTAAGTATTTAAGGAGGTGAGAGCTATATTATATACTTCCAGGCTGTTTCAGAGAATCTAAGTCTTTCTCTGAAACTATGAGCCTAGAACTTCTCCCAGCTCCTAAAATACACTCTATATTCTGAATAAATTAAAAAGCACATCAACAAAGTTGAATCATCACCATGCTGCAAGATAGACAAAATTTCTTGTGTAAAATCATATGTTTTTTGAATTTCAAAGATTGTAGACATCTAACAAGGAATATCAAAAACCCAGCACTGACTTTGATTTGTTTCAGTACTATTTTGGCATTCCAAAAAGTTTTTTTTTTAATGCAAAAATCCATCGTTATCTGTAAAGGATTTTAGCTATTCCTGGAGTCGTAGATTGGCTATATTTTGGAGAGATGAGTCAGGAGGCAGGAGGAATGGCTTGCCACAGCTGGGCTTGCCAAGCTGTAATCAGGCTTATTGTCCCCTTGGAGGCAGCAAGAGGAGGCTGTGCAGGTGTACACACACGCCTTTACCTGCGCTCGCCCCTGCTGGGAATGGTATCCCTTTACTGCCTCCGAAGGCTGTGATCCACAAGCCTCCATTCCAAACATGTTGTTCTATAGTCTGGCCTCATATCTTGCTGCCTTTTTGACCTTGATCAAGAAAGGAAAGCCACTAAAGTTTATCTGTGTGAATTCTGACTCCTAGTGGCTGTTTCTGAGCAAATTTTCTGAGGAAGATTCAGTGTTTTAAAAATGTCAACACAGAGAAACACATCAAATACCAAATAGCCTACAAACTACCATGAAAATTGAAAAGCTTCTTTTTCCTTATTCGCAGTTTCATTTGGAAAGAAACTTCAATACAGGGTTTTAAAAGATCTTTGTATGACGGAACATTTCGAAGGTATACACACAGACAGTGTAGGGTGATGGACATCCGTGTACCTACCACCCGGCTTCAACAACTGTCAACATCTGCCATTCTTATTTCATCTACACCTCCTTATATTCCCTGCTCCCTATTAAATAATCTCAGCAAATGGAAAATGTGGACATAGGTTTTAAAAAGTCTTTGTTCAATGAAATTCAATGAAACATTGATGATTGCTGTTATGGTTGGAGAGAGAAGGTTTGATCTATATTTTATCTTGGTACTGTTCTAAAACCATGTGAATACAAACAATAATATGCTATTAATTGAGATTTAAAATAAATAAGTTAACCTCAAAGTAGCTTCTAGTTCTCTACTTATTTAATAAATATTTAGTGGAAAGACTATTGTGTTCTAAGCAGTCTTCTAGGCACTGGGAAGACAAGAGTGAACAAAACCAACAGGAATTCTTGCCTTAATGGAGCTTATATCCGAGAGAGAGGGGGAGAGAGAGAGTGTCTGAAGCTGCAATATTAAATAGGAGCATTAGAGAATGTCTAACTGGGAAGGTGCTCTCTGAGCAGGAGGTGAGGGAGGAAGCCAGGCAGGAAGCAGGAATATGAAGACTGTTTCTGTGCCAGTCGAGGGCCCAGCACATACAAGGGCCTAGAGGTGGGAGGGGGCTAGTTTACTCTGAGAACAGCAGGGAGGCCAGATGGCAGAGAGGGAAATAGAGGAAATCTGAGAGGCGAGGAGCACTGGCAGCTGTCTATGGACCCTGGAAGACCTAGTTTTCACAAGGAAGCAGAACATGAGCAGGAGTGTGTGGTTGGCCAACAGAATAAAGTTGAGGAGGAAAGCATTGGTCTGATCAAGCCACATGGGACCAAAAGACGACATTGAATCTAGTTTTCACATAAATTGAGTCTTCTGAAATAATCTGGAAAGCACCAAAATTTTATTCCCTAAATCTAATAGGAATGCTGATCTCCTGGGCATACTTATTTTTCCAACTTGTTTTATTCAAATTTTCCAGCCCAACTCGATTGTTTTTAATATCCACCTTCCTCAGCAAGGTCTGCCAGACACAACTTCTAATGAACCACCAGGTTTCCTTAGACAAACCTACTTCCCAATCCTGCTTATCGATGAGTGATATTTGCCCAGGATCTTCTGTACAGCATTGATAACTAAGTCATTTAGTTCGTCAGTTTTCTCACAGCCCTAAAAATTATCTGTTGCTCTGAATGACTATGTAACTTACTTGAATGCATTATGCTGTATATTTATATGGTGCCATATTCATGGCACCACCGGTCTCTTACAGACAAAATTGCTTTGGGAGGTTTCAGGCATACTTTAAATGTCTGTATAATCTGCTTTATTTTATCACTGCCTTTTCCAAACAAATTAGGTTTGAAAAAGCAGTTGCCTTGCTTCTGGTCAAATCCCAGTGTTAAGTGATTATTGATTCCTTTGGCTGTGTACGTGGTGGTTCGATACTGTCTTGGGGCTAATGCATTCCCTTTCAGGGTGGCAGGGTGTGTTTATTGCAGTAAGCGAAGTCTCACAAAGAGGGACATGGGAGGGGCCCATTATGAGTCACAGCTTTCAGTGATTCACACTCAGTTTCAAATTCAATGCAAACTGGCATAAGTGGGGAGTCACAGCTTATGATGAAATTCGAAAGGGGGAGACGGATTGGATATCGGTCTATGAGAATCAATTGGATATCGGAGGAACGTGAAGGCCAAAGAGACAAATGTATGCTTGGGTAGCTTGCCTAAAACTTGCTTAGAAGGATTTATATGTTTGCTTTAAAAGTCATTTTTTGTTTATTTACCTAAAAATATTGAGTAGCTACCTGTTAGGAAGCCATGACTGTGCTAGCTGTGTGCTGGAAAGACAAAAGAATTTATAAGACATGGGATTTGCCTGGGAAATAATTTTAGTCAATACAAGCCACCTTTCATGGACTCACCAAATATTTTTTGAGTACTCACGTTGTCAGGCACTATATGAAGAGGTATAAAATGTTCCTTTATAGACAGTATCTATCAGTTTTCCCTTTGTATCAATTGTCTGCTTACTCAGGTTATAACCAAATGACAAGTAAGTATCATAACTTCTGGCATTCTAGTGACTGAGTTACATAATAATGCTTTTAAATAACACATAATAAGGGCTTTCTAGGTTAGCTGAACAAAAGCAAACAAAAACAACGAGTCAACGTGACATCTCTGCCTCGGTTTTAAAATTAGCGTTTTTGAACAGATGAAATGACTCCAAACCAAAGGAAACTAGTCATGGTCTGATATGGTCTGATGTGGTCTGATAGAGACTATGTTTTGACAGTGTAACTCGGCCCCAGGGCACTTTTCAGAAGGAATAGGGAAAGGAGGATGGGTAGAATAAATAAAGAGGGCTACGGCTTCCATTGCCAAAGTTAAGCTTTTCCGTTAAAAAAAAAAATGTACCAAGTGATTCCCCTCTCTGCTTGAAATTTTCAGCCTTTAAAAATAGTCACTGACTTTGATGTTTCAATTGTGGCTAAGCTGGCCTTCTTTCACTAGAAAGAGATAAAATTTAGTTTTTCTTTCATCTCTTCCCATCCACACACCCCTTCTTAATCACTATTCAAAGAAGTTGCTCATGTAACGCTTGGCTCTTGGCTGACCCACCGGCCTTAGGAGTAGACAGCGCAGTGCTGTGATGCTGAGCTGCCAGCCCGCCATCAGCGGACGGTTACGCAGGCGGCCACTTAGCCCCCAGCACAGATGTATTAATAACAGAGAGAGCGCCGCACAGCTGAAGGGTTTGGTATTCATGAGTAGAGGAAAAAGAGAACATGCATGTCACTGTGGGTCTGCTGATAAACTTAGGAATGTGTGCAGCCTCCTCGTTTAACCCACTCTGCCAGCTGAGCTTTGAACACCAGCCTGCGCTGAGTAATAAAGGTCCTTGTGTAGACAATTGTGGCAGGCCCCTCATTAGAAGTAGGAAAAGCCAAGGCCTGGCTCAACATTTTGGTGCTATATTTAGCTGGTGGGAGAGACAAAATAATGACTTTGTTGCTCTGCTTCCTTCTTTGGGCTATGTCCTCATTTAACTTTTTATAAAGGGTTTTCTGATTAATTTCTTTAAAACTAAAATGTATTATATTTTTCTTCATTGCAAAAATAATATATGTTCTTTATAGACAAATAAACACAGAGAAGTGGAAATGTTGTTCCACCACTGAAAGAAAAACCAATGCGTACACATTTCACTTTTTGCCTTAGTTTTAGCGTATTAGCTTTTGGGAAAATATAGTTTGATCACAGTGTATTTTCACTCATTATAAACCCCCTTTTTCCCCCCTGGCAAGACTGTTTCACTTTAAGTGGCTATATTCCTTTGGGAAGAGTAATTTATTTAAGGGGTCTGTTATTGTGTTACTTTTTTCTATTTGTTTGTTGTAAATAATCAATCCCTAAACAACATCTTTGTGCATAGTGTTGTTTTTCTGATTTAGAAGTGTTTCTTCAAGATAGATTTTTTAGAATTGGATAGGCTTTTTAGAATTGATCCTGCAGGGATAGAAGTTTTTCAGCACTTCTAAAGTTCTTGATGACAATAATTTTCTAAAAATACTGAACCAATTTATATTCCCACCAGCAATGTAAGAGTTGTTATTGGAAGTGTGACATTGAGGTAGGCTTCAATCTGCCCATGTTTTCGGTCAAGCAGCCCTCAGAGACAAGATGGAAGAATGGCTCTGTATACCTAGATCTGCCACTCTGCTTTAAGTTTCACTTTCCTGAGTCCCACCACCATTGTTATCTGTTTGGCTTGTTATACTTACTGGGCCTTGGACTGACTTCTCCATAGCAGAGCTATCCATTGGTTCTGCTGTGGGCCCTTCTTGACATCATAGTCGGCCCTTACAGTCAGCTTGCACTAGTTTCCTTATCGATGACACTGGTTTCCTTATTGTTCTTCCTCCTGTTGATTTTAAAAATTACAAAGTGAAAGAAAAAAAAATTACAAAGTGGCTTGCAAGATGAAATTAGCACCAAAAAAAAAAAAAAAAAAAGGAAAGAATTACAAAGCGGGTAAGTGGCAAATTGAGTGTAAAATGAAATAATGGAAGAACTCATCCTGGCTGTGTTTAGAGAAGTATTCAAAAGTTTGATGATTTTAGGGAATCTGGCTTTTAGCTCAAATTTACGTTTTACATGCAGAAAACTTCCACCTGCTTTGACGTGTGACCTGAATAGATTTTGTAGGCTGGTGTAAAACATTTGGCTCAATAAAGAATCGATAGTGGCAATGATCTGAATGTCTAAATCTCCATAACTTGAGAAGAGGAAGTAAATAAGTATTGTATTTGCAAACTGTTTTGATTGTGTCAAAGGCATCTTTGGTCAAATTTTGTCATTGGTTTACACGGCATGAAAAAAGTTTTGCATACTTTTTAAAAAAAATTTTTTTATTTTTAGTTATTATAGGGACATAATAGTTATATATCTTTATAGGGTACATGTGAAGTTTTGATACAGGTATACAATGCGAATTAATCAAATCAGGGTAATTGGATTATCCATCACCTCAGGTCTTTATCATTTCTTTGTGTTAGGAACATTCCAATTCTATTCTTTTAGTTGATTGATTATAGTTGATTATAATTGATTATAGTCATTGTTGATTATAGTCAGTTTGTTGTGCTATCAAATATTGTTCATTCTATCTAACTATCTAACTTTATTTTTGTACCCATTAACCATCCCACTTTATCCCCCCCTCCCTGCTACTGTTCCCCTCTTCTGGTAACTGTTATTCTACTTTTTGTCTCCATGAGATCAATTGTTTTTAATATTTAGCTCGCACATTTGAGCGAGAACATGTAAGATTTGTCTTTCTGTGCTTGGCCTATTTCACTCAACATAATATTGTCCAGTTCCATCTATGTTATTGCAAATGGAAGAATTTCATTCTTTTTTATGGCTATATAATATTCCATATGTACCACAATTTCTTTATCCATTTATCCATCGGTGGACACTTAGGTTGATTCCAAATCTTAACTATTGTGAATAGTGCTGCAATAAACATGGGAGTGCAGATGTCTTTTCAATATACCAAATTCCCATCCTTTGGATATATGCCCAGCAGTGGGATTGCTGGGTCACATGGTAGTTCTCTTTTAGTTTTTTGAGAAACCTCCATACTGTTTTACATAGTGTTTGCACTAATTTACATTCCCACCAACAGTGTACAAGGGTTCCCTTTTCTCCACATCCTCACCAGCATTTGTTATTGCCTGTCTTTTTGATACAAGCCATTTTAACTGGGGTGAGACGATGTCTCATTGTAGTTTTGATTTTCATTTCTCTGGTGACTAATGATGTTGAGCATTTTTTCATATTTCAAATCCGTAGACAATGCTTACTTAATAAATTGGATTTGTGCAGTGCCCAGAGCAACCCCATCTATGTTCTCGTGAGTTTTACTATTTATTGCTGCACGCTGGGATGCACCGAGAAGTAACCAAAGAAGGAATGTGTGTGTGTTTTCATGAAGTGAAAAACAGAAAGTTTGTAACCACAGCAAAATATTGCATTAGACAGAACAAGATCGTTTTCCCAAATATTTTTATTATTTATGTTGTGTTGCTAACTGAACAT
>NW_012135858.1:2644086-2652599 GCF_000956105.1 Propithecus coquereli
TTTAGATTGGTTTATGTGAAGAAGTCCTATCATCATTGGAAATGCATGGCTTTAAAGTGGGCAAATGCGGAAATTTTCTAATTTCAATCAGCTGTTTTATTTACTGAAACATCTAGACAATGCTAGACAATTGCAGGTTTACTTATTGTAGGCAGAGATTCTGTAATTATAGTTCTCTAAAGAAGCATATAATGTGTATTGTATTCAGGATATTACATAGAATTACATTTGCTTATTCAAATGAAAGTCGGAACACTACAAACCCAGCAGCCATTTCTACAACTGATGAGAATATTGAAAATGAAAGTTTGTAACCACAGCAAAATATTGCATTAGACAGAACAAGATCGTTTTCCCAAATATTTTTATTATTTATGTTGTGTTGCTAACTGAACATACACTGGAATAATGGATTGTTTGCAAAATATATTGCAAATGCAGGTGTTATTTCAATGTTAAATAAGATAATTGAAATGGTTAAATGGGTATGATATAAAAATATATATTTGAAATGTAAGCATTGTATAATCCTCCTTAATCTAAATGCATGCTTCATTTAGAATACACAGAACTTCATTTTCTACATAGATGAAGAGGAATAGTAACATAAATAATTTTTTAATGCACTTAATCTAAAAATATTTTCACTTTGGAAAGTATTGTATAATTTTTCTTTTGGTTGCAAATACTATTATCTCCGTAATTGTATTCTTTTAAAGCCAATATTAAATTTAGTTCTAATTTAGAGAATGTTCACCAAGGAATGGGAGGAGGTTTTAGTGTTTCCCTAAATGAACTTAGTTCTAGAGGGTTGCCTTTCCAAAAAATATCAGGCACATTTCTTCCTGAGTGCCTTTTTTTTTTTTACCCTTATGTAAAGAGAAGAACTTCTATAGCAGACAAGCCTGGGTTTAAATTCTAGCTCCACCAGTTACTAGCTATACAACACTGAGCAAGTTTTTAAACACTTCAAAAAAAAAAAAAATTTCAGTTTTTTTCATCTGAAAATAGCGATAATAATTCTGGCATTTCTGGGTTCGTGTGAAAATTGAATAAAATAATGTACTTAGCACAAGAGCATGGTATAGAGAAAGTGCTCAGAAATTGCAAGCTATTATTGAGAGATGCTTCACAAATGTCATTTACTTTACCCTCGACACCCTTTCCCCTCTTCAACACCACTTATCTAAATTCTATGGATTCTTTAAGGCTCAGTTCAAATCCAACCTCCTTTATGGATGCTTCCTGGACTAATTTTTTTTTTTAATCGTCTTTTCTTTATTTAAATATTTAAAAATCAAGTCGATATGTATAATAATAAATAGTATAGAGGCTTATAACACATAGCTAGAGTCTTTTGCCTGCCCAGGCTTCTTCTGACTCTCAGCCCACGTTCCACGTTCAAGGTGGCAACATTGCCAAAAGGGAGCGGGACAAAGTGTGGGATAAAGAACAGGGCAGAGGACACCAGTCTACCCTTAAAGGAGTATCCTCAGAGCTGCCATATTTTACCTCTCTGTTAACTCCTTGGCCACATCAGCTGCAAGGTGGCTGGGAATTATCTGTATTATGGAACACTATATACCCTGCTAAAATTCAGTTATGATAAAAGAAGAAAGCATGTGTGTTAGAGGCAGAATTGGCAGTCTTTGAAAGAGGTGGGCCTCTTAGAATCCTTTCTCTCCCAGCTATTGATCTCTTTTTCCTCCCCAGGGTCCTTTGGTTTTCTTTTTCCTAGTCCTTGCTCTCTTCTGGGACTCAGCTCTATGGGAGATTGCCCTTCTATGTTGTTCATTTCCATAATTCATCAGAAGGAACCTTCTAAAAGACAGCAAAACTTTGTTTCCCTTACGTAAGCTGTGTTTCATAGAAAACTTTGGCCGGGCGCGGTGGCTCACGCCTGTAATCCTAGCTCTCTGGGAGGCCGAGGCGGGCGGATTGTTTGAGCTCAGGAGTTCGAAACCAGCCTGAGCAAGAGCAAGACCCCGTCTCTACTAAAAATAGAAAGAAATTAATTGGACAACTAAAAATATATAGAAAAAACTAGCCGGGCATTGTGGCGCATGCCTGTAGTCCCAGCTACTCGGGAGGCTGAGGTAGTAGGATTGCTTGAGCCCAGGACTTTGAGGTTGCTGTGAGCTAGGATGATGCCACGGCACTCACTCTAGCCCGAGCAACGCAGTGAGACTCTGTCTCAAAAGAAAAAAAAAAAAAAAAAAAGAAAACTTTGATCCACTATTGTGGTGGATTGTATATATTTTTTTTAAACCAATATCTGCTTCCCTTCCCCCTAGGAAGAATTATAATTTCTCTGCCCCATTGATTGACTATGTGACTTGCTTTATCCAATAAAATATAAAATTAGTCAATAAAAGGTGTCACCTTGGCAGAAACTTTAGGAGCCAGTTTGCACTTCGATTACTCTCTTTCTCTCTGCTACAAGATATCTTTTTAGGTAGTGACTGCCTCCTCAGCCTGGATGACAGAATGAAAGTAAAATGGAGCGGATCTTCTTCCAAGGGCTGGTGGACACCTGGCCGGAACAGGGAGTAAACCTTTGTAGCTGTGAGCCACTGGGCTCTGGGGGCATTTGTCACCACAGCACAACCTTGCCTCTCCTGACTGATACAATCATTATGCTAACGATGTTTCCATCTGATTTCCTTTTTGCCTAAGTCCCCTCCTCCCCACCCAAGAAGGGAGGCAGAGGCAAGGTAAGAAGGGAGTGAAAGGAAAAGCAAAGCTCATTCTGCCATATTAAGGCCGTAATGTCATCAGCTGACTATTTTACATTCTAATTTCCAAAATATACTTGACATTTTATTTTAGCATTTCTAATCATATATAAGCAAAATGTTAAGTGAGGTGATTATGGCGGGAGAAAACATGCCCCACAAATGAAGCTATTTACATCTGATTTATTATTGCAAATACCTATGTGTCTAGGAGTAATGGCATAATAATGTCTTTAGTGAAAAAAAGAAAATTAAGAAATTTCTTAATTGTGTTTTTATTTATGTGTTTAACCCTCAGCTAGTGGTTTATTTGTGAGAGCTTGTCTTTAATATAGCCCTTAGTATAAATAGCCATGTAGCCATTAGCAAGTGAAAGTGATGGTTTCATTCCACAAATGAATTAAAACTTTCTAAGCTGTACATTTTGTACCAGGAAGCTAAGTTTCAGTGCTTGTGTATCCAGCCTCAGGGTTCTGGCCTTATGCATCCTCAGCCATGACTCTTACTATTCTCTCCCTCCCTAAAGCCTTGTTAGCATTTTAAGCAGTGAACTCTGGGCCTGGAATTATGATGGGGCTTCTCGTTATGTAGCCTTGTTCAAAACTTGCCTTACAAATATTTCTCGCACATCCACATCATTTATACATTGTCAACCTCTTTTTCTTACCTAATATCTGCTTATGAACCAATAACAAAATTTTAGGTAAGACACAGAATCATTTCTCACCAAAAAAGATTTAGAAACCTAAATTATGTAAACAAGCAATACTTGGTTTTGAGAGTGGTGTGTCCGTGGAACTAACAGGGTAACAGTTTGATAGAGTACACCTTGTCTGTTTATTTACCTCTCCATCTGCAACAATACATGGCACATAGCAGGTGCTCAGTAAGCATTTGCTGAGGGAAAGAATGGCAGATCCCTCAGGGCTCTGAGACAAGGCTTCAGGGAACGCTCGGCCTTTTCGTACTAATCTCAGTAGAGATGTATGCATTTTGTCATTTTTGTTTCCCTCTGTAAGGATGCTTAATATTCACAAGATATGTCTGAAATATTGAGACTTACTTTTTAAACAGTCATGGCAGTACATCCAAAGGAGATCTGACCTTTAGATCCCTCACCCTAGAAAGTTCAGCAAGTGGCCATTGCTCAAAGCACTTTGCGAACCTCACCTCTCCCCAGCAGGCAATCGCTCTGTAGGGCTGGTGTGTTTATGTCACGAGTGCTACCAGGTACTGGCTGCTGTGACTGGATGACATAGAGTCTGAAACCTGCAACGCCGCTTCTGTTCATCTTACTCCTGCCCTAAGGCAGTAATAGTTGGTAGACACAGTGATTGTTAATGAGTCTAATTTCTCCCAGCGTCAGGTTGACATTCTAGTGGTAAAAAAAAAAAAAATGAGCAAATGTACTGGGTCTCTTGAGTTCGACAGTAACCAACTCTCTCTCAGTGGTGACTTCTGGTTTTTTTTTTTTTTATGTCTTGGGGTGACATTGGCACTAGAGAAGCAATTCCTCATTGAAACGACTGAGACTGTTAGAGAAATTGCTAGATTAATGAAGTGAGTTACTATTGCAGGGCACAAATGATGCCCCAGAGGGTTGAAGAAACGAATGTTTGGTTATTTTCTTGGTGATCCTGAGGGCACTCACTATTAAGGAGGCAGCAAATTGGGCACTGGGGAGAAATTGGTTCATTTTAACAGACACTTCTTTAGTCATTAAAAAAAAGATTCAGATTTTGCATCAACTTTCAACAGATATAGGAATTAGAAAACTGTGGTACGGAGATGAAAAGCATGGGCTTCGGGGTAAGACTGCCTGAATTCAAATCTCAATTTGCTGATGATGTGACCTTGAGCATGTAATATTTTCTCTATATCTCAGTTTCTTTATCTATAAAATGGAGATGGTGATAGTATCTACCTCATAGGATTTTAAAAAATTAATAGACTTTATTTTTTTGAGTGATTTCAAGTTTCCCAGTACTAACATCTTGCATTAGTGTGGTACATTTCTTACAATTGATGAGCCAATATTGATACATTTTGTTAACTTTGGTCCATAGTTTACATCAGAGGTCGCTCTTTCTGTTGTACGTTCTACGAGTGTTGGCAGATGTGTATTGACCTGTACTCACCATCACAGTATCATACAGAACAGTCTCACTGCCCTAAAAAATCCCCTGGGCTCCATCTAGTCATCTGTCCCTCACATGCCACAAACTCCTGGCAACCACTGATGTTTTTACCTTCTCCATAGTTTGGTCTCTTGCAGAATGTCATATAGTTGGAATCATACAGTGTGTAGCCTTTTCAGATTGGTGTCTTTCTTTTAGTAATACATAGTTAGGATTCTTCCATGTCTTTTTGTGGCTTGATAGCTCATTTCTTTTTATCGCTAAAAAATATTCTATTTCATGAACTGCTTGGCCTTCATAAAATACAGATTTCTCAGTCCCACACTGATTCTGATGTACGTGATAGGACTAAAAGGTATATGCTTTTATAAAGCTTCTGAGGCTATTTTGGTGATGTACCAGGTTTCTGAACAATTCAACTACATGATATATCCATGACCACATAATTTGTCATCTAAGATGGATCACTTTTGAGAGTGAAAAGTAGGTAGTATTAATAATTTATCCAGGATAATAGGTGAAAACAAGGACAAATTGGGCATATGTCCTGTGAAAATGGGGATATGTGGTCTCCCTAGGTCTTCTTTGACTCTAAGATTCTAGGAGTATAGTGATAAATCCAACACAAATGCTCCTAATGTGCTTTATGTGTACCTGATATTTATTCTGATTTTCTAGAAAGAAGGAAGTTGGGTTTACATATTATTGATGGGAAATATTGAAAAGGGAGAGTTAAAAATAACCGAACAAGGCAGACTTTATTAGAATTTCAATGAAGGAAATTCAAATTTTGTATTTACATTGAAAGTGATACATCCCATAATATTTAACTAAAATTAATTTTATAATAAAAAGAAGGACCATCTGTACTTGTTTGGATTTTTAAAAAGATGTAATGTCTGGAGTGATATTTTAATGAAAATATAGCCTAATGTCTTTGCAAAACTTCTTTGCTTGACTTGAGCAGATCTGAGAAAAAGCAAATCATCTGACAGAGGAGCGCGTCAGTTTCCATGGCGCCCGTGGTAGTTCAGCTGCAGAGAGCAGTGTTGAAGTCTGCACCTCTACCTAATCCTTGGAGGCTGCAAGGTACAAACCAGCCAACACTTGTTGAAGACTTAGGGTATTCCAAGCAGTGCGCTAATTGTTCTATATCCCTCAATCAAATAAAATAGATGTTCTGACCCATTTTACAAATAAGTAACCAAAGACTTGGAGATGTTAAATAACCTGCCTGCGGTTACACAAGTGGTAAATGGCCTAGACTAGATTTGAAACACAGGCGTATCAATGCTCTTCCCTCTGTATCAGCCTACCTCTCCAGTTGCGGAACAGGATCAATTTTATTGTAGTGGACGTCTCGGCGAGCTGAGATCACAGTGGAGAATTTACATGGGGCTGGTGAATTTATTGGTGGAAGCCTGAAGACAAATATTTTTGAGTTTTTGCATTGGGGGCCACAAATCTTCATGGAGTGGACTTGTGTGAATGTGCTAAGGACGGAAACAAAGGGTAGTGTTGAAGACACTGTGGCATCAATTTCTCCACCTGGTCTGTGCTCTCTGGAGAGATGAGCTAAAGGAAGAAATAAATGAGCTATTTTCATGAGGAAGTTTCTGCTGTCATATGAACATAGTGTGAAAAGATCAAAGGCTAGAGAAGTAAACAGGACCTAGTGTGTGAAGGGTTCTGGAGCCATAGTACTCTATTTTCAGGGAAATAGGAAGTGATTAAAAGAATTGAAGCAGGAAAATAAAATAGTCATCTTAGTGCTTTTTGAAGATCCCTGTGTCTGCAGTGTGGACAATGGCAAAGATTAGTTGAGAATGGAGAAAGGGATGCTATTGCAGTGCTGAAGGGGAGGGATGAGTGTAGTCTGGACTGTGAGTGGCAGTGGAGATGGGGAAGAGTGAATAAATTTGAGAGATATCAAGCAGGTGACATTTTTAAACCTATGGATTGGTTGTGGGGGGAATTAAGAGAGTGGGATCAAGGATGCCTTCAAAATCTTTAGCTTGGACAACTGGATAGTTGGACAGTCATTTATTTCACAGTGGCAGGTTGGCGAGTTCAGTTTCAGACCAAAAATATGTAGAATGAGAAAAGCAGAGAGCCTAGGACCTGAGGAAGTTCTGAGGAAGACAAGGTGGAGGAAGGAAGCCTTTGTAGATGATCAGGAAGGAGGGGTCACGGCAGTAGAAGACAAACCAGAAAAGCTCGTTGTCATGGAGGTCAGGGGAAGAGTCAAGGCAAGTGGGTGCAGTACTGACGGGAGGTCAAACAACGTGAAGACTGGAACTGCTTATTGCAAATTATATTACTTACAGGAACACATACTCAAAAAGTTCGAATGACACAATTTCCACTTTGGAATACTGCTATGGCAATGTGTACCGCTTTTAAATCTACCCACTAACAGGAGAGAGAGTATAATAAGGAGCCACCTCCAAAGCCCTAAGACGAAGGTGAAGTTAGCCCTAAAAGTAGATAAGGAGCCAGTGATGGGTGGCGTGTGTTCCATAAATGCTTGTCGGTTAATTGTTGAGCGGTACTCACACTCATTGCAATGCAGTTTTAATTATGTTCATATGTATGGCTTCTATTGCAAACACCAAGGTGTATTGTGAGTTCGATTTTCAGGGCATGGGTTTAGTTGAGAAACTGTCTGCTGTCTCTGTCCCCCGTTCCCTTAAGGCCCATGATGAAAACTTCACCACAAAAAAGGACCCCATCGATCCCCACTTGTTTCAGGAAATGGCTGGCCACAGAAAACTCTCCACCCCTAACACTGAACAATCGTTTCTCCTTTGCCATGTTCCTAAGCTGCTCACATGTCCCTTTGCCAATTAACATCTGCAAATATACCTGACGACCAACCAGAGTCTCCCCCACTTCCCAACATCCCACGGTTGTACAACTCTTGCCAATTAGATGTTCTCTCCTCAGCATTCCCTCTGTTTACGTGCTAGGACCTACTCTCCTCTCAGGTACCTTTGAACCCCTGCTGAAAGGAAAGTGAGGACAGAAGCGACCCTTGCCACAGTTTATGAATAAACAGCCTCTGTTAATTTTGTCTCTAGGTTTTGTCTGACTCAGGAGTAAAAAAAATTCAACTTATTCTTTTCCAAGTCAACCTAAATGTTATTTCAAGCCCTCTTTTCGACTGATATTAGAATTCACAATGGCACATTCTGGGTCAACAAAGTAATTTAAGGTTCAAACTAAATCAATTCGGGATTTTCCTCCCTGCTCCCCTCACACCCTGGCTCTGGCAGTATGCATAACCGTACTCTGAGGTTTCTGCATTGAGTCTTGGTATGGCAGGAGTGTGACTGGGGCAGGCCGTTTTGGTCCCATGCAGGGCTGGGACTGCAGTGAGGCGGGACGGGCACCCAGGGGCAGAAGTTAGGAATCACCCACTGTGGGGCAGGTGCGGGGGAGGAAGCGAGGGCAACGGGCCTGAGGGGGCTTTGGGAGCTGACATTGTCTTTTTCTACGTTAAACAGGCACGCTCAGCTTGTGAAAATTCATCAAACCGTACACTAGATGCACTTTTCTGACTACATATATTTCAATAAAAAAAATTTTTAAAAGCTAAAAAAAAACTCTTATTCTTAGGGCCAGAGAATTTCTGCCAGAA
>NW_012135858.1:2653117-2660708 GCF_000956105.1 Propithecus coquereli
ATAAATATATTTAAATTTTAGTTGTCCAAAAATGGCTGACTGCTCTTTGAACTAATTGAAACTTCTTCGGGTAAACGTCAGTGGCACAAAGTTGTTTTGTACAGGTATGTTCTAGACCAGAACTTAATCTTCAGCCTTGGCTGTAGCTATGCCTATTGGGGATGAATATTAAAGATCTTGAGGTATTTTGTCAAAGAATATTTTGCTCCAGTGGTTTGGACCCAAATGGAGAATTTGCTTTCATTAGCCTCCTGGTGTGATCGTGTCTACCTGCTTGCTTGGGGGACACAGGAACACCAAATCCCTGGTGTCTCTGGGCCTCTGCTCTGTCCTTTTAAGGTCTTTAGAATCTGATTTATGGTGAAATGGACCTATAAAAAGACCATCGAAGATTTCATTATTCTCAGGAGAAAAAAAAAGAACGGAGGCAGAATTAATAGGACAGAGAGAATTGACTAGGTCTGAAAACATTTAAGATAATTTTACATAGAGTTGGCTAACTTTTCTCATTTTCATAAAGTAAACTGAGGTAGATTTGATGACACCTGTGGTTTTAGAAAATTTTCATGTTTCTTAGCATAAGTATGTATTAAATAAAATTAATACCACCAGCCTGTTCAGACCAGAAGAATCATTTGAGAGCAAAAATCACAGTCTGTAGACAAAACAACCAGATGACCAATTCACTCTTCACTCAGTTTTTGGTCATGTTACCGTGATTGAGCCTTAAAATCACATTGCTTAATATGTACTCTTCAAAATGCTCTTAATTAAACGCAGATGCAGTTTGCATTTCAAGTTATGCTTCTCCCTTCAAGTTCATTGCTTATGCCGAATGAAACAGAACACTTCTAGAAATCCAAGCCTCATATCAAGTAGTGTATGTTCTTTAAATTTCCCCTACCTCCATGATCACACATCTTAATTATGAAAGAAAAATATATTTGGAAAAGGTCCTGTGTGCTCAGTGGTATTATAATTACTTAGTACTGCTAATTATTAACGACCTGTATTAGAAATACTTTTGAAAATGGTACCTACCTTCTTAAATCTTTGTTATAACAGTCCCACAAATTGTGGCTCTCTTGGGAGGTGGGGTAGGTCTGGGATATGTAGTAGATTTGAACCCAACTAGGACAACACTTCTGACTGGCTGGGACAAATTCACCCAGAAATGAAGTGGTAATATCTCTGGGATCCTATAAAAGGGGTAAAGCTATACCAACCTATTTTATGAGACTTTTGGGGGAGAGAAATTGTTAAGAGAAAATATAATGACAACAATGTGTATGAATCAATCCCCTGAGGCATCTGAGTTTAAATGCATCTACAAATCAGGTAAATAACTCGTCCCCCAGCTATATAACCAAAGAAAGCAAATGTCCACTTGAATTAAGGGTAATGAGAATAATATACGCATTAGAAAAACATACCAATCAGGTAGGTGGAATTGCTTTCCTGTATTTGAAAAGGTTAGCAGGAAATGTTAACTATGTAATTGAATATGTTATAGCAGAAATGAGGTATATAATGTTATTATAATTGATTATAAAATATCTATAAGTAGAAATATGGAAGGCTGCTCACAAGTGGTTTTTCAATCTGCCTCAGGAAGCTTTATGATAATTTATTAAGAGAAAAACCTCTGGTCATTATTAGTAATCCATTAAATATTTTTCTTAAGTATTTTCCTGCTTTATGTCTGTGAAAGCAAATGCAGCTGATGACAATACATCTGAGAGAAAACTTGCATAAGGCCAATCTTGAGGGAGCAGTTAACAGTGACTCCATCCAGGTCTAGAGCCTCGAGCATTGGAACTGTGACCAGTCATGAGAAAAGCCTGCAAGTGTGGAATTCCAAAATTGTGTAAATGTTTTCTTCCCAATAGATCTTCTATTAAATAGACAAAACAGAATTTGAAAAGAGCTGCATACAATAGTTCAAATGTTCCTTCTTTAACTCTAGGTTTGAAAAACTAAATCAATATTCCTTTTTGTGTGTGTATATATATTGCATTTTCTTTATTAATTCAGCATTGATGGACATTAAGGTTGATTCAGTATCTTGGCCCAATACAAAGACATGATAAATGTTTGAGGTGATGGATATGCTAATTACCTTGCCTTGATCATTGCATATTGTATACATGTATCAAAATATCACACTGTACTCAATAAATAGGTCCAATTATTATGTATTGATTAAAAATAAAAAAAATTTCTTTTTTTTTCTCAGGACAAGAATAATGTCCCAATGATGCCCAAATGTGTTTATACCTCATGCTAATTGGAACTATTTCTAGATCACATTAGTTCAATCCATCACAGAGATACTGGTCAGGTCCGAAAGGCTGTTTGGAGGCCTAGATGACAACCTTTCCTGTTTCCCATGAGACAACAGATTAAATCAAGAAATATGGGTAAGAAGTTGTGGGGGCTAGAGAAATCTAGCAAAAACATGGGAAGCAATATCATTTTGCAGTTTTTTTGTGTGCAAATCACTTTTAAAAATTATCCTTAAGTATTTTCTATTTTTATGCTCTTTGGTGTTTTTAAAATTTTAATTTCTGGTTGTTTGCTGCTGGTATATAGAAACACAAATGCTTTTTATACACTGATCTTGTATCCTAAAATCTTGCTAAATTCATTTACTAGTTCTATTAGCTTTTGGTAAATTTTGTAGGATTTTCTTCATAGATAATCATGTTATCTGCAAACAAATGCTTACTACTTTCTTTCCAATCTGGATGCTATTTATATATATATGTATTTTTACTTGATTTATTCAGGCTTGTTTTATGGTCCTGAAAATGGTCTATCTTTGCACATGTTCTGTGTGCTCTACAAAAGAATGTAAGTGATGATGAAATCTCTAACCAAAATTATAGATTAGCCTGTTTCTCCTTGTTTTATCAGTTTTTGCCTCATATATTTTGAAGATCTGTTATCTGGTACTTAAAATCTTTGGAATTCTTACCCTTTGTGATAACTTAAACTTCTTATCATTATGAAATGATCCTCTTTTATCTCTGGTAATATTCTTTGCTTTAAAATCTACTTTGGCTGATATTAATATAGCTGCTTCGGCTTTCCTTTGATTAGTATTAGCATGGTCTATCTTTATTCATCTTTTTTACTTTTAACCTATTAGTATCTTTATATTTAAAGTGCATTTCTTATAGATAGCATATAGTTAGTTGGGTCTTGTTTATTTTTTATTGAATCAAATAATCTCTGCCTTTTAACTGCAGTGCTTAGATGATTTTCATTTAATATGATTGTTGAATTCATTGGTTTTAATCTGTCATCTTGTTATTTATTTTGTACTTGTTCTTTTTTTCTGCCTTCTTTTTGATTAAATATTTTCTTTTTAATGATTCCATTTTTTCTCTCTTGTCTGCTTATTAGGTGTAATGTGTGTATGTGCGTGCATGCTTGCAAGGTTGCGCTGGGGTTTACAGTTTAACGTGTCAAAGCCTAACTACAAGTAACATTGTGCCATTTCATGTACAGTAAAAGATCCCACAGTATACAGTCATGATTTCCTCCCAGACTTTGTGCTATTCGTGCTACTTTACCTATTTATATATAGGCACACCTTGTTTTGATGTGCTTTGCTTTATTGTGCTTCCCAGATATTGCATTTTTTACAAATTGAAGGTTCGTGACAACCCCGTGTCGAGCAAGTCCACTGGTGCATTTTTACACCATGTGCTTACTACACATCTTTGTGCTACATTTTGGTAATGCCTGCAATATTTTGAACGTTTTCATTATTACTTTATCTGTTATGGTGATCTGTGATCAGTGATCTTTGATGTGACTATTGTAATTGTTTCGGGGCTCCATGAACCGTGCCCATATAAAATGGCAAACTTATTCAATAAATGTAGTGTGTGTTCTGGTGACACCACTGACTGGCCATTCCCTCGTCTCTCTTCCTCTCCTTGGGCCAACCTCCTCCCTGAGACACAACGATATTGAAATTAGGTCAATTAATAACCCTAAAATGGCCTGTAAATGTTCAAGTGAAAGGAACAGTCACACATCTCTTATTTGAAGTTAAAAGCTAGAAATGATTAAGCTTAGTGAGGAAGGCATGTCAAAAGCTGAGACAGGCCAAAAGCTAGGCCTCTTTTGCCAATAGACACAAGTTAGTCAAGTTGTGAATGTGAAGGAAAACTTTGTGAATGAAATTAAAAGTGGTACTCCAGTGAAAACATGAACGATAAGAAAGTGAAACAACCTTATTGCTGATATAGAGAAAGTTTTAGTGGTCCAGATAGAAGATCAAACCAGCCATAACATTCCCTTAAGCCAAAGCTAGCAGAGGTTGGTTCATGAGGTTTAAAGAAAGAAGCCGTTTTCATAACATAAAACTGCAAGGTGAAGCAGCAAGTGCTGATGTAGAAGCTGCAGTAAGTTATCCAGAAGATCTAGCTAAGATCATCAAAGGTGGCTACACTAAACAACAGATTTTTCTTTTTCTATTTTTCTTTTTAGAGATGGGGTCTTGCTCTGTCACCCAGGCTGGAGTGCAGTGGTGCAATTCATAGCTCACTATAACCTTGAAATCCTGATTACAACTGATCCTCTTGCCTCAGCCTCCCGAGTAGCTGGGACTACAGGCATGCACCACCACACCTAGCTAATTTTTCTATTTTTTGTAGAGACAGGGTCTTGCTCTTACTCAGGCTGGTCTCGAACTACTGACCTCAAGCAATCCTCCTGCCTCAGCCTCTCAAAGTGCTAGGATCACCAGTGTGAGCCAACGTGTCTGGTCTAATAAAAAAAAAATTGTAGAGATGGGGATCTCACTATTTGCCCAGGCTGGACTAAACTCGTGGCCTCAAGTGATCCTACTGACTAGGCCTCCTGAAGTGCAGGGATTATAGGTGTGAGCCACTGCAGCTGGCCCCAGATTTTTCAATGTAGGTGAAACAGCCTTCTATTGGAAGAAGATGCCATCTAGGACTTTTGTAGCTAGAAAGCAGAAGTCAATGCCTGGCTTCAAAGCTTCAAAGGACAGGCTGACTCTCTTGTTAGGGGCTAATGCAGCCAGTGACTTTAAGTTGAAGCCAATGCTTAAATGATAGCACATCTGTTTACAGCATCGTTTGCTGAACATTTTAAGCCTGGTGTTGTGACCTAGTGCTCAGAAAAAAAGATTCCTTTCAAAGTATCTCTGCTCATTGCAATGCACCTGGTCATCCAAGAGCTCTGATGGAGATATACAAGGAGTTTAATTCTGTTTTCATGCCTGCTAACACAACATCCATTCTGCAGGCCGTGGACCAAGGAATCATTTCAACTTTCAAGTCTTATTATTTAAGAAATACATTTTGTAAGGCTATAGCTGTCATAGGTAGTGATTCCTCTGATCAACTGGAGCGAAGTTAATTGAAAACCTTCTGGAAAGAATTCACCGTTCTTGATGCCAGTGAAAACATCCGTGATTTGCGGGAGGAGGTAAAAATATCAACATTAACAGGACTTTAAAGAAGTGTATTTCAAGCCTCATAGATGACTTTGAGGGGTTCAAGACTTCAGTGGAGGAAGTAACTGCAGATGTGGTGGAAAAAGCAAGAGAACTGGAATTAGAAGTGGAGCCTGAAGACTGACTGAATTGCTGCAATCTCATGATAAAACCATAACGGATGAGGAGTTGCTTGTTATGGATGAGCAAAGAAGGTGGTTTCTTGAGATGGAACCTACTCCTGGTGAAGATGCTGTGAACACTGTTGAAATGACGACAAAGGATTAGAACATAACATAAACTTAGTAAGGCAGCAGCAGGGTTTGAGAGGATTGACTCCAATTTTGGAAGAAGTTCTACTGTGGGTAAAATGCTACTAAGCAGCATCACATGAAAGGAAGAGTCAATTCATGGGACAAACCTAACTGTTTTTTTTTTTTTAAGAAATTTCCCTAGCTACCCTAACCTTCAGCAACCCCCACCCTGATAAGCCAGGAGCCATCAACATTGAGGCAAGACCCTCTACCAGCGAAGAAAAGATTAGTCCATGAAGGCAATGATCTTTAGCATTTTTTAGCAGTAAAGTATTTTTAAAGTATGTACATTTTTTTTAGATATAATGCTATTGCACACTTAATAGACCACAGTATAGTGTAACATAGCTTTTATAGGCACTGGGAAACCAAAAATTTGTGTTTCTCAATTTATTGTGATTTTTTGCTTTATTGTGGAGATCTGGAACCAACCTGTATTATCTCTGAAGTATGTCTGTATATAAGCCCTATAGTACATTATTATTAATTTTTTCTTAAACTGTTTTGTTTTAAAGAGATTAAAAAATAGCCTCCTATTTACCCACATATTTATCATTTCTGTTATTCTTCATTCTTTTGTTTAGCTCAGGATTTCTGTCTGGTATCATTTTCATTTTGTATAAAGACCTCTCTTTAACATTTCTTGCAGTGCAAGTCGGCCAGTGATAAATTCTTCCTGCTTTTTCATTTTTGAAATATATTTTCAGTGAGTATAAAATTTTAGGTTGACAGTTAATTTCTTTTAATTACTTTAAAGATATTGTTTCAGGGTCTTTGGTTCTGCATTTTTTTTTTAAAAATGAGAAATCTGCTGTCATTCTTGTATTTATTTTTCTGTATTGTAAGGGAGGAAAAATGGCTTCCCTCTACACCATTGGCTTTGGCTGGGTTACAAATTAAATTGACATAAAACAGATTAACATGAGAAAAACCATTTTAATTACGTATATACACATGGGAGTCCCACAAAAATGTGAGACTCTAAAAAGGGCCAGATGATTGAAGCTTATATAGCATCCGGGGCTACAGAAAGGAATAGGGGCTTGAGGTTCCTGTGGGTGGGGGAGGAGGTGGAGACAAGTTATGCGAAGGCGAGGAAAGGAATTGTGTGGAAAGTAAAGGTTGCCTGTTACGCAGATAGAAGTCTCTTGGGTGATAAAAGCTGTCTTCCTGGTACAGATATCTTTAAAAATGAAAATGTCCTTTATAGGTATACATTTCCTTTACCAAAGAGGAGTTTTATACTTTATTTTAGAAAGTCGAGTGGGGAGGTGAAGAACTTTTCCTGTGTTGGCTGCTTCTCAGTTTCATTTAATTCAAAGTAATCAATATAGCAAGATGGTACATTCTGGTCTCCTGCAGTCAGATTTTGAGGTGGAGTGTCCTGAGCCCCAACAGTATGCAATGTGTCTTTTTTTCCCCTCAGGCTTATTTTAAGATTTTCTCTTTATCACTAGTTTTAAGCAATTAAATTACAATATGCTATGTTATACTTTTTATCATATTTTTTAATGCTTGGGCTTATTGCATCTGTGGGCTTACAGTTTTCATTAAGTTTCAAAACATTTTGCACACTGTTTATTCAAATTTTTATATGTCCCCCCCTTTCCATTCTTTTGAGAACTCCAGTGGCATTTATATTAAGCTGCTTGAATTTGTTCCACAGCTAACTGATGCTTTATTTCTTTTTTAATCTTTTTCCCTTCTGTGATTCATTTTTTATTGGTTTCCATTTCAATGGCTTCAATTTCATTATCTTTTCTCCTGAGATATCTAATCTGCTTTTATTCTTACTCAGTTT
>NW_012135858.1:2665378-2666492 GCF_000956105.1 Propithecus coquereli
TGGAAAAACAAGCATCACATGTACTTGCCATCAAATTGGTACTAACTGATCAACACTAAGGTGCTCACATGATAGTAATATTCATTTTGTGCTGGTCAGGTGGGAATGAGGTGAGGAGGGCCAGTAAACTCACAACTAATGGATGCGGAGCACACTGTATGGGGGAGGGGCACACATATAGTCCTGGATTGGACAAGGCAAATGCATTGTATGTAACCAAAATATTTGTACCCCCATAATATCCTGAAATAAAAAAAAATCTACACAGCAAAGAAAACAATCAACAAAGTGTATAGACAATAGAGTGGGAAAAAATATTTGCAAACTATCCATCTGAGAAGGGATTAATAATCAGAATATATAAGGAGCTCAAACAACTCAATAACAACAAAAAAATCTGATTAAAAATGGTCAAAAGATCTGAACAGACATGTCTCAAAAGAAGACATACAAATGGCCAACAGGTATATGAAAAAATGCTCAACATCACTAATTGTCAGAGAAATGCTAATCAAAAATCACAATGTAATATCATCTCACCCCAGTTAAAATGGCTTGTATCAAAAACACAGGCAATAAGAGATGCTGGTGAGAGTATGGAGGAAGGTGAACCCTCATATATTATTGGTGGGAATGTAAGTTAGTATAGTTACTATGAAGAACACCACGGAGGTTCCTCAAAAACTGAATATAGAACTCCCACATGATCCAGCAGTTCCACTACTGGTTATATGTATTCAAAAGAAAGGGAATCAATATATCAAAGAGGTGTCTTCACTCCCATGTTTATGCCAACATTATTCACAGTAGCCAAAATGTAGAATCAACCTAATGCCCATCAGTGGGTGAATGGATAGAGAAAATGTGGTATATATACACAATGGAATATTATTCAACTATAAAAAAGAATGAAATATGGTCATTTGCAGCAGCATGGATGGAAATGGAGGCCATTATTTTTAGTGAAATAAGCCAAGCACAGAAAGACAAATATTGCATGTTCTTACTCATATGCAGAAGCTGAAAAAAGTGGATCTCATAAAAAAGAGAACAGATTGGTGATTACCGGAGGCTGGGAAGGGGAAGAGGAGGAAGAGAGAAAGAGAAAAAAAAA
>NW_012135858.1:2669122-2670772 GCF_000956105.1 Propithecus coquereli
TTCTTTATTTATTCACTCATTATTGATGGACATTTGTTAGCACAATTATGAATCAGTCTTGTCATGGAATTGACAAAGTGCCCTTTTATTTTTTATTAACAAACAAAAACATTAACATTTGAGGGGCAGTCTCTGGGCGATTTGGAAGAGCAGATGGAGTCATTTAATTCCTTTAGAGTGCTGGATTGCTGACAGGTGCCACGTGGAGTTAGAGTAGTCACCTCCATCTGGCACAGACATGGGTGGTTACTGAGCTATTTAGCATCGTAAGATGATGTTAAAACAGATGCCACTGCAAAGGTACAGAATTTACAATGGCAGAAATAGACTTTGCCCACTCACGTACCTTACTTAAAGGGCAAACTCTGCGTCGCAATTAATAAAAATAATGAGACTATTTTTTAGGCAATGACTAGTTTTAAAACATTAGTCGGAGATATAAAGTTCTGTTTTTAGTAGCAGCAAAATGAACCTACTTTTTTCTATTCATTTGGTGCCCTGAGTGCTAGCTATGCAGTATTTCACGAGAAAATCTGAGGCCGCTACTACTTTAGTGACATAAAAAACGCTTTCATATTCCCAGAATTAATTCCTCAGGTATTAAAGTCTCTAATTCTTTCCTGTAAATCTGACAGAAAATTCCTATAACAAAGGTTATCACCTTTACATTTCTAAATAGTGAGCTGCCTCCATTTTATTTGCTATAACCTCTTTAACTATTACAATTATGTAAAACATAGAAATAATGTTTTATAAAAATGAGAAATATTACTGATTTCTTTCATCATGCGGAGCAATTTGTATCCCTGAATGCCTCCAGGAAAACTCATTTAAGGAGACCCCCCATTGTTCTGAATTGCACAAATGTGCATGTTGAAAGGCCACATTGTCTGATGTGGCATTAAGAAGAATGACATTTATAAATCTTCACTAGCAAGAACTGTGGAATAGATGACTAAGGCAAGTTGAGGTTCCTGAGCACCAAAAGATCCTTTTTGTGTGTTCAAAACTTTTTCTAAAACAACTGGGTCTAGAGAGGCTGTGTAAAAATGCAGCTGTGTCCTGTTTGAGATATTGGAATGGAAGGTATTCAGTTCAATAAAGGATCACACACACAGCAAAATGATGCTCCCTAGACAAGTTAAGACTGCAGCACTTAAAATAAACCAGTGAATCTCATCCTAGAGAATTTTTTTAGTGGGCATTCTCTTAGCAAGAGTTCTTTGCAAAGAGCAAGAATAGAATCTGCATGTTTTCAGATATGTCAATATACTTGGTCAAAATTTAGCAGTTGAATTACATAAAAAGTATTTTTTTCTGAAGGGATGCCCAAATACATATTTCAAAAGGGTATGAACAGCAAGCAGTAGTTTCTTTGTTAAGGTAAAAAAAATTTTTTTCTTTGAGTAATTATATGAGTAGTACAATGGGGAAGAATGCTAATAAACTAGAAGATTTTCAGGAAACCTAAAATCGTGGTCTGACTATGCTTTGTTACCTTGGGCTAGATACTTAACCCCTCTGAGAGGCAATTTCTTCATCAGGGATCTGTAAGGCAGAGTGGGAAAATAAGTAGTAGGGTTATTTCTATACTATGAATAAGTTCTTCCATTTTTTTCTGGATCTCATTGGTTTTTTTGTGGAATCATC